>NC_091012.1:132174521-132477551 GCF_041146395.1 Eulemur rufifrons
ATTTTCTACTCCACTTCCTTCCTCCCACCCTCACCCCCAGTCAACCTGCTCTCTGCCATCTGTCAAGTTGAAAAGGCCCAAGTGGCTGGATTCACATGACGGCTCTGAACTAAAAAGGACTTGCTGAGTTATGTATGCAGGCCAGGGATATTTCATAAGAAGTGGCATAAACTAGAGAAATTCATTCTACATAATGACAGTCCTGGCCCAGTGGGAGATGTTTTGAGAAAAAAGATCTCTCAATATCAATACCTTCCATTGCCTACTTGCTGATTCATTTGTATATGTGTAGGAATCACTTGTTAAAATGCAGATTCTGCTACTATGCATCACTATACTTAAGCTGAGGTTCTGAGACTCTGCATTTCTAACAAGCTCCTGGGTAATACAATGTTGGTTGTTCAAGGACATTTGGAGTGTCAAGGGATGGTTAATGGTGAAGCAAAGAGCGCTATGTCCCCAAATGCTTGGAAACTTACCAACACCTAGAGCCTACAGTAATCATAAATGTTGTAGGGAACTTTAAATTTTTCCCCTGAAGGTTCCATAATTTGAGTCTACAAAACAAATTGATAATAGATTAACAGGGAAAAAAAGGCATACAAAATATGAAAATGCAAAGAAATGGCCAGATGGTTGACACTTTTATACCATCTTGAGGCTTCAGAAAGAATAGAGGCTTGGAGTGTGGCAAAACAGGTTATGGTGTCAAGACAAGTTAAAGGAGGAAGGGGAGAAAGGCATGATGCAAAGGCCCTCTTGTTATGCAAATGACACCTCACATGTAGCAGCCTTGGGAAAGAATAGATGGTAGCCTCTGGTAAATGTTTCTGTCAAACCTTTAAAGGTGTTGGACTCTCAGTTAATCTTTCCTAGCTTTGGACAGAAAGCCTCCTGGGGGAGAAAGCTTGGCTATTTATTTCACCAATGCAGATTCTCCTACAGATGCAAATCTCCACTACAAAAGGCAGCTTTGCTGAGCTACTCCTATCTGCAGGCCCTCATATTTTGGGGTGAAATATTTTTGATTTACCTTAATGTCTAGAGTCTATTAATTTAATAAAGCACCAAGAGATAGGCCTATTCCCAGTACACACACACACACACACACACACCCGATAAACACCAAATTGTCAACAGCCGCCCATTGAAAAAATTTCAATAACCCCTATATAATCCTCTCCCTTAACTAACTACCTGACTTTTTGGGGTGGATTTTCCGCAAGACAAAGGAAATGAGATTCTAGATGCCCCTGGGCAGATTTCCTGATGACTCACCATCTCCCATAACCTGCCCTAATGCACGTGGCCCCTCCTTTAAAAGCCATGATCTCCCTGAGTCGGAGAGACAGATTTGAGGCAGCTTTTCCTGTCTTTCCGGCAAGACGTCTGTCCTATTAAAAATGTCTTTCGTCCTTGGCAATCATCATTGTCTCGATAAGTGGATATTTATGCAATGAGCAAGTGCACCTAGACTGAAACCCCCTTGCAGTTTCTACAGTAAAATCAGAACATTTCAACAACCTGAACCACTTAAAAATCGTTACTTCCGGCCGGGCGCGGTGGCTCACGCCTGTAATCCTAGCACTCTGGGAGGCCGAGGCGGGTGGATCGCTCAAGGTCAGGAGTTCGAGACCAGCCTGAGCGAGACCCCGTCTCTACTAAAAAATAGAAAGAAATTAGCTAGACAACTAAAAATATATATAGAAAAAATTAGCCGGGCATGGTGGCACATGCCTGTAGTCCCAGCTACTCGGGAGGCTGAGGCAGTAGGATCGCTTAAGCCGAGGAGTCTGAGGTTGCTGTGAGCTAAGCTGATGCCACGGCACTCACTCTAGCCTGGGCAACAAAGTGAGACTCTGTCTCAACAACAAAAAAAAAAAAAAAAAAAAAAAAAAAAAAAATCGTTACTTCCACAAGGCAGGGTATTGATGGCAAAGAGCTTCAAAATTTATTTTAAAAGCATTTTATGCAGTAATTTTTAAAAATTATATCTCAACAATCATAAAAGGTAAGTAGATGTAAATGTGCTGTATTACACACCATAAACTGTACAAGATCACCAAGATAATTGTTGACAAAGCCAGCACTCCTGGTAACGTGAAATTTCCATTAGCTAGTGTGGCACAGTCAGCTCCACAAATTTAAAAGGTTTTGAAAATACTCAACTACTGGCTACTACTGTTAATGTTCTGTAGGAAGTTAAAGCACATGTGAAACAATAAAATACTGCATGCAAGAGCTGGGAACAGTGGACTGTTCTGGCATTATGGAATTTGAGCAGTAACCACTTTGTAAATCTGGAAGGTCTCTAAAAAGCCACTGGCCCGTCTAAAATGTTACATGGTGCAAACTCCTTAGCTGTGATTATCTTTAGGAAGATGAGCTCCACCTTGGGTGTGTGAATGTGAAGCTTCAAGGGATACTGATATCCAGGATCACAAATGTCTTAACTGACCCTTTGGCTCTGCCCATACCTATGAAAGCCAGCTTTGGCACTTACACAGATCGAAAGTCTCTGCCCAGGGCAGCTGGAACCTTCCAGAACAACATGGCAGTGTTTGTTTACAACCCATTTAAAACTGCTGTAACAGAGGGAATGGCCTAAAAAAGGGTAAAATGTTTTACCAGCTGTCTCTTTAAAACTTATCCCACTCTTTTTGGGAATTAAAACCTACATCCCTGCCTGAAGCCAGTAATCAGAGGGGCAGGGGGGTGTCCTTTGTTCTTTGTAGCACAGGAGATGGCTCAATGGAATTGTCCGGGCTGAGGTCTGGGCAGGCAGAGGTCTTTGCCAGAGATGGGACAAATCAAAACCATCAACTATAGTGAAACAGCAACAGCATAAAGCTGAAAACCCTCCCTTTAAAAACTCTGTATGTCTGCCTATAGTTTGGAAAATGCAACTTTAAGACACAAGTCTGCCTTTTTCTCATTTGCTGGCAAATGAATAAACCTCCATTTCCTTCTCCTCGAACCATTTGTCCTTCTGATGCAGCCTCTGGGGCAAGTGCCAAACTTTCGGTAACACTGCCACCACTCTTGAGGGGACCTCAGCTATGCCCCTGGCCTGGACTCCACATTGCCCCTTTCCCAGAAAGCCTCCCTCCTCTCCCTGGGAACACGGCTTTTTAGCCTCCAGCTGCTAAGCTACCAGGCTGAGAAAAAAGCATCAAACAATGTTAGCCAGAAATTTTAACTGTGTCTGCAGTACTGCCTGTGCCTTTGGGAAGATAATATTACACTCAACCAGAAAGCTAGTCTTCGTCATATACTCAACTCATTAGATTTTAACCTCTTGTGACTTTTTGAAATAGAAAGGACAAAGGAGGAGTAGCCTGTTCATTGTCTAGGGTGAGACAATCGGATAACCCTATAGTTTATCTCTGGTATCAAATGCATCACTCAGGCTTATTTCTGCTTTAACTTTTGATTGACCTATAACACACATATAGGAAAGTGCACAAATTCTATATGAACATGAACAGCTCAATGTGTATTCACAAATTGATCATATCCTTTGAATAAGCACACAAACAGGAAATGAAGCACTGCAGCATCCCAGAAGCCCCCTTTGTGTCCCCTGTCAGTCACTATTCCCCAGGGGAATAACTATCCTGACTATTAACACTCCATAGATTAGGTTAGCTTATTTTCAAACTTTAAATTAGTAATACCAGATTTTTGAAAGTTGTGTTTTCTCACAGTAATTTGAGGGTTCTGTCTCTTTTAGTCCAGTCCAACCGCTGTGGAGTGAATTGTGTCACCCCAGAATTTATATGCTGAAGCCCCAACCCCCAGTGTGACTGTATTTGGAGTTAGGGCTTTAAAGAGGAAATTAAGGTTAGATGAGGTCATACATGTGGAACCCTAATCAGACAGGACCGTGACCTTATATGAAGAGAATGAAATTTCTTTCCATACACCCTACCCACCCCACCACCCATGTGAGGACACAGGGAGAAGGCAGCTGTCTGTAAGCCAGGAAGGGAGCCCTCACCAGGAACAGAATATGCAAGAGCCTGGATCTTGGACTTTCTAGCCTCCAGAACTATGAGAAATAAATTTCTGTTGTTTAAGCCACCTAGTCTGTAGCATTTTGCTATGCCAGCCCACATTGACTAATACACCTATTTTCTTAGAAATGTATTTCACTTTTTTGAAAGACTTTTGAGCAAAGTTTATCACCAAAGACCAACCTCCGCATTTCAAAATAATGCATTGTTTTTTGACAGTATTAAGAGAAGCTGGCACACAAAAATAATTTAATACTATCCAGTAAGAAAAGTAGTTTTATTAGAGAAACCTAATGAGAACTGTGAGCTAAGTGCTAGAGTGCAAAGAAGAGTGCAAGATCTCTCTCTTCTATGAAATTCACACTTTGTTTGGAAAGTTTCAATAATTCCACATCAATGGCAGGTATTAATGGCGTCTCTAATGTAAGTTTAGGTGTCCTGACTTTAAAGTTATGTAACAAAACCCTGTCCTTGTCACTGCCTTTGAAATCAAGGTGGTAGCTGCAGTGCCTTACACTAAAAGTAGACATCCAACACATGCTGATGATTAAAGAGGTGCCTGAAGGATTTTGAAGTGTAGCTGGAGTGAGAGAGGTGCCAAAAGGTGGCTCTCTTTAATTAACACTCTGTTAGGAAGAATCCCAGGCTCCCAGTGGAATCATCCATGGTCCCCAAAGGGAGTGCAGTGATCCTATTTGCAAGCCAGTGTGATGAGAAGTGGTTCCACTGAATCATATTTTCAAAAGCCATCGTTTTCCTCTCCTGTAAACAAATGCCAATTAATGTGTAGGATGTGACTTTCTTAGAGTCGAATAAAAATAACACAGCAACCGGGTGATTTGCAATTTGCCATGTGTACTTTTAATTTACAGACTTATTGCACACCACTGTGTCAGTCAAAGAAACAAGAAATCATTAGAAAGGTAGACTAATAGGGAGAATAAGATGTTTGCGATATCTGGGTCTTCCTCATAGCTCAAAAGGCACTGTTTGTTATACTGCATCCAAATATAAAACAAATGATCTGTCTCCAACATAAACTATTTAGACTGAAAACCAGCCAAATGAAAGCAGCTGCCACTAGATTAAAAAGTCATTTTCTCAGCCAACTCGGATTAAAAAAGAAACATTTTATGAACATATTTCTTCAACTCAAGCAGATTTTTATTATTCTATGTTTCAGTTGCACATAAAAATAAAAACAGCATCTCCTGGCATGACCATTTGCTAGAAATTTAATTTCAGATAAACAGATGGTGCTAAACTAAAAATATTAGTAGGGTATCATCTGTAAAATTCAAATCATTTTAGTATATGTTGTCTTTAGACATTTTTTAAAAACAAAAGTTTCTTTTTGTAAATCCATTACACCAAAATATAGCAGATATTTATTTTCAAGGATGTTGAACAAGAGGCAGTTGGCATTTCTCTTGTGTCCCCTATCTCTAGGGGATTTTGACAGGAAATAAAATATACTATTCCTTTTATACTTCAGAACCCTGAGATAAATCTGAATACAAATTTTTAAAGGCTATAAATTGAAGTTAGGATTCTCTTTACTGGTTGATTTATTTGCTATTAAAGGCTTGGGCACATTTTGTGCACCCGAGGATCCGAGTTCTATATGGCCAACTTCAGTGAAATGCATGGATGCAGATAAAGGAGCAAAGGGCTGGCACAGCAAAGAGCTGAAAGACAAGTTTCCCAAGTTTCATTAGTAATTAAAACAAAAAATTAAAGCAGTCCCTCCAACTGCTCAGTGAAAGTTCTAACCTGGACCAAAAGCTACAGCAACTCTGGGGACCAACGAAGGCTCTAACTGTAATTCAAAGCATGGATTGGATTAGAGCGAATTTTCCTCTTATGCCATCTAACCACGCAGTGTACATCAGCTCAGACCACATTAAATTGCCAGTATTCAGCCAGTTTTGACCACCATATGGTTCAATCTAACATCTAGGCTGCTTCCCAAGACCACTTTATTTCTAACCCTGCCCCTCGTACAAGTCAAGAACATTATTCAATAAACAAAATTAAAAATGCAAATCTCATATCAATAGTCTATTGTAATACAGGCTACAGTATTTTTAAAAATTGAGTGTATTGCTGCTGCCACCAGCATCCATAATTGTGAGTTAACTAGTTCAGATTAATAAACAACTTTGGCATTATTTTCCTGGGAAATAGAAAAAGGCCAAACTTTGTATGGAAATATATTGATAGCCTTAAAGGGATCTAAAAAACAAATATATATATATATATATATATATATATAATGTTCCTGGATGTATATATATTAATATAATTTTTTTTCTACTAAGTGATTTTTAAGGCAAATTGAAGTTAGAGTTCTCTTTACTGGTTGAAGAGTGTTTTTTTTAAGGCAAGGTTGCTTAACTTTGGTACTACTGGCATTTTGGACCAGATCATCCTTTGTTGTAGGGTATTGTAGGATGTTTGGCAGCGTCCCTGGCCTATGCCCACTAGATGTGATAAACTTAAAATATACTATTCCTTTTATACTTCAGGACCCTGAGATAAACCTGAATACAAATTTTTAAAGGCTACAAATTGAAGTTAGGATTCTCTTTACTGGTTGTCTTGACTGTCCTCCAGTTAGGACAATCAAAAATGTCTTACACATTGCCAAATGTCCCCTAGGGAAGGGGCAATGTCTTACTTAACCCCCAGTTAAGACTTGAGAAGACTTTTTGTTTTTGAGACAGAGTCTCACTGCAACCTCAATCTCCTGGGCTCAAGCGATCTTCCTGCCTCAGCCTCCCAAGCAGCTGAGACTACAGGGGCGCCACTGCGCCTGGCTAATTTTTCTATTTTTAATAGAGACGAGGTCTCGCTCTTACTCAGGCTGGTCTCAAACTCTTGACCTCAAGCGATCCTCCTGCCTCGGCCTCCCAGAGTGCTAGGATTACAGGCATGAGCCATCGACCTGGCCAAGAAGACTTCTTTAAGGTCCTTACTCAGTATCCAATCTATCCCATGTGTTTCTTTTTACCTTTTGGGGGAGAGAGTCTCACTAGAAATACTAAAGTATTTTTCTCAAAGATGTTTGGTGAGCGTTGCCAGATTTAAAAAAATTAAAAATAGAGGCTTTCCAGTTAAATTTGAAGTTCAGATAAGCAACAAATAATTTTTTAGTATAAACAGGTCCCAAATATCTCTCAGTGTTTAATCTGGCAGCCTTATCTTTGGTGAAGTGCTAATATCATAAATAAATTACTATAAATTAATTCCTAACTCATGACAGAGGAAAACAGAGCTAAACAGAATGACACAGTTCGCAATCAGTGAGTTATAGTAAAAACAGCACATATTTTGGAGCCAGGTAGCTCTGAGGTGGAACCTGACCACCAGTTTTGAAGGTGTGACCCTGAGCAAGTTAACTTCTCTGAGTCTCCACTTCATCCTCTATTTTTTGAAAAATGGTAGGGATTGGGGGTGGGAGAGGGGATTATAATTTTCTTACTATGTCACTGTGATGTGATTTGTACGATAAAGTAGCTTTTTAAAGACAATGAGCAGTACATATTGTTTCTAGACCACAAGGGACAGCACGCCGGCTGGCACGCACTGCCCCGGATGTAATCTAACAGGCTCCAGGCAATACCTGCTGAGATCAAAGGGGAAAAGCAGAGATCTGAGGTTGCTTGCCCACTCGTCCCTGCCTGTCATGCCTGACCAAATAGCTGAAAGACCCTATCAGGGTCCTTTGACTAGTACTGGGAGCATGTGCTGGGCAGAGAGGCAGGCAGAGACCAAGAAAAAGACAAAGGCAGCCTGACACTCCTCTGAAAATTTGAGTGAATTTTCCACTCCAATTTTCTACCTTGCAACTCGTCTGACAATGTAGAAAATATGTTAAGTTTTTTTTTAAAAAACAAAAGGTACTTCCCTAGATCTCTATTTCTTCACCTGCAAAAGGAAAAGGTAGGGAAGATGAACTTTAATACCCATTTTAACTTTGAAAAATTATGTGACTTTTCCCTTCAAAGGTCCAGCTGAAGTTTTACCTCCTCTTGAAGGTCTCTGCTCTGAAAATCCTGCCAGCACTAATCTGCCCCTTAGCTTTTACTATCCTTAATACAAAATAAAACATACCTTGAATATATACAACCTTTGTGTCACTTAAATATTTTTTTAAAAGCACAGTAAAAAAAATTATGTTGGAGAACTACTGAAAAGCTCATTTTGTTGTAACAATAAATTAAAGAAATTTAAAAGGGTGTCCAAAACAATCTATCATGAATTACTTCACACATTTAAAAGATTATATTATCTACGTAAGGAATATAGGTTAATAAAACAAATATTTGTGTCCACCACTCAATCTAAGAAATAACATGATACCAATGTTTTTAAGGTTCTCATTGCATTCTACTCACCCTCAGCAGTAACCACTATCTTGAATTTTATGAATTATTTTCTTTTTATTACTCATTTTCTTTCTTTTTTTTTTTTTTTTTTGAGACAGAGTGTCGCTTTGTTGCCCTGGCTAGAGTAAGTGCCGTGGCGTCAGCCTAGCTCACAGCAACCTCAAACTCCTGGGCTTAAGCGATCCTACTGCCTCAGCCTCCCGAGTAGCTGGGACTACAGGCATGCGCCACCATGCCCGGCTAATTTTTTTCCTATATATATTTTAGTTGGCCAGATAATTTCTTTCTATTTTTAGTAGAGACGGGGTCTCGCTCTTGCTCAGGCTGATCTCGAACTCCTGACCTTGAGCGATCCACCCGCCTCGGCCTCCCAGAGTGCTAGGATTACAGGCGTGAGCCACCGCGCCCGGCCTCATTTTCTTAATAGTTTTAGAATATATGTATGTATTCCCAAAGAATATTTGTTTAGAGTTACTTGCTTTTGAATGTTATACATACATGCTATATATATGTGTTTTCATATTCTATATTCTGTGACTTTTTATTCAATAGTTATTTGTTATTTCTTCCATGTTGATGGGTGAAATTCTAGTTCAATCATGATCATTGTTCTACAGTATTCCGTTGTGTGAATATATCACCATTTATTTACCCATTTATTCTGTCAATGGACTGTTGGTTTGTGACTAGTATACTGCTATTTTGAATAATACTGTGGTAGGTATTTTTTTATGTCCCCTGGTGCACAGAGACCAGAGTTTCTTTAGAGTATAGAAGTAATTCCATGGGTTATGTGCATCTTCACTTTTCTAGATGATGTCAAATTATTTTTCAAATGGGTTTACCAGTTCATTGCGGCACTATCCATAATAGCCAAGATACGGAATCAACCTAAATATCCATCTTCAGATGAACAGATAAAGAAAATATGGTATATATACAAAATGGAATACTATTCAGCCTTAAAAAATTAAATCCTGTCATTTGTGACAACATGGATGAACCTGGAGGACATTATGTTAAGTGAAATAAGCCAGGAACAGAAAGACAAATACCACATTATCTTACTTATATGTAGAATCTAGAAAAGTTTAACTCATAAAAGTAGAAAGTAGAAGGGTGGTACTGGGGTGTTGGAGAGATGTTGGTCAAAGAGTACAAAGTTTCAATTAGACAAAAGGAGTAAGATCAAGAGATATAATGTACAAAACATGGTGACTACAATCAGTAACAATGTATCATATTCTTGAAAAAAATCACTAAAAGAGTAGATTTTAAGTGCTCTCACCACAAAAAAATAAGTATGTGGGAGTAACGAATATGCTACTTAGCTCAATTTAGCCATTCCACAAAGCATACATATTTCAAAACATGTTATATACAATAAATAGATACAATTTTTGTTTGTCCATTAAAATAATTAAATAAATAAAATATTCTTTAAAAAGAATAAAATGTTTCCAACACTTTTTTAGAAAATGATTTTCTCTGTTTACAGAGGGCAAAGAGACCCCCAACCCCAACCTTTTCTTACAGTGCTTCCTAAGACATAGCAACACAGTGAATCTGAGTCCTTACTTTAACATTTGGAATAGAGATAACTCTGTCTAGGAATTAAGCTCAATCTCCAGTTTTTACAATGTTATTATGTATGTCAAATAGGTTCTAGTATGTAAATGTGTGAGCTCAGGGGACTCTCTCACCATGTATGGAAGACCTTCAAGAGGCACAGTCCTTTGTCTCTCCAGGAGTTAAGAGAAGTCGTTGTTCTTTGCTCTGTTTTGCTCTATAAATTATGTGACATTTTGTCCTCACTTCCAGTCTTTTGAGTGGACTACCTATATATATGTGTTTTGATTGTAAACTCAGTAATAAATTGTGTTTTCCTGTCTTCTATATTGGTATGGAGGGGGTCTTGTTGGCAGGATTGTTTGGCTTCTACAACGCATTATTATTCTATCTATTTTGACAATGAACTTTAAAAATATTGGAATAATTTTAGGTTTGCAGAAAAATTATAAAGATAGTATAGAAAGAATGGTGCAGCCATTATGAAAAACAGTATGGAGGTTTTTCAAAAAATTAAAAAATAGAATTACTATATGATCTAGCAATCTCATTTCTGGGTATATATCAAAAAGAATTCAAAGCAGGATCTCCAAGAGATATTAGCACACCCATGTTCATTGCACCATTAGTCACAATAACCAAGAGGTGGAAACAACACAAATGTCCATTGATGGATGAATGGATAAACAAAATGTGGTATATTCATGCAATGAAATACTATGCAGCCTTAAAAAGGGAGGAAATACTGACATATGTTACAACATGGATGAACCTCAAGGATATTATGCTAAGCAAAATAAGCTAGTCACAAAAAACAAATACTATATGATTTCACTCATATGAAGTATCTAAAGTCGTCAAAATCGTAGAACAGAAAGTAGAAAGGTGCCTTCCAAGGGCCAGGGGGAAGAGAGAGAGGGAAATAGTGTTTAACAGGTATACAGTTTCAGTTTTGTAAGATAAAAAAAATTCTAGATATCTGTTGCACAACTACATGAATATTACTAAACTATTGCCTTAAACATGGTTAAGATGATAAATTTAATGCTATGTGTTTTTTTACCACAACTTTTTGAAAATGAAAACACAGAAGCCAACCTGGAAGCGTTCTCACTGGCCAAAAACATGGGACAATTTGAACATCAAAAATTATAATGACAGCAATGGCTAAATCATATAATATACTATAAAAACATTTTGGAGTTCTTGAAACAAAATGTGTAGAGAGTTCCTATACACCACTCATTTCTCCCCTTGGAAATTTTTATTCAGTTGAATATTCAGTATTCTCTGTTGTTTGCATATATTATGTATATGATACATATTTTCCAGTATAAATTTTTGTCTCTGTAAGTGTCTGGGGAAGGTGTTGCTCTAGGTTTCAGTATTTAGTTTAAGGCCTTAGTTATGGGGGGAAAAGGCCCTAGCTGAGTTTGAAGGTAGAGGTGAGTGAGGGCTAAATTGCCCTCTTCTGAAAGTGGCAGGAATTTGTGTTTGGCTCCTGAGAGAGACAAACCAGAGAAGGGGAAGAAGAGAGGGAGACCTGAATAAAAAAAAACAAGAAGCTGATGCTGAGTTGCAGAAGGGGCCAAAGAATTGTTTTAAGAACCTGGATATCCAATGTTAATTTTTATGTTTTATCCACTGTAAACACGGGGTGCACAAAATACACATTTTAGCCATGTGCCCAATGGCCCAAGCCAAGGCCAGAACCAAATATTCTATCCTAGAATGAACTCCCATACATAAAGCTTTATTAGAAACTACTATAGTTTTATTATTGAGTTATGGCCATCATTTTTTAAAGTATGACATTTCACTGTTGCTACAAGAATATCTGAGCTTGAACAGCTGCTGGACAGCTTTCAACCACTGCACCACACATTCGCAATTTTGCACCAAATGGACATTCTTTCAGTTGAAGTCAGAGAAGGTGCCCGATGGTTTTGGCCAGCACTGGCAGCATAGTTTCTGCTGCTGGTGATGTTGCCACTGATTTTTAAAGTTTCCTCCCTAACAGTAACTCACCAAGGTCAACATTTACCTTCCTGAGTCAAAGATTAGGTCCACCAGGACAGTCCCATTTCACTGAAGTGGTCTCACCAACCTAGCTTTGTGCAGGGCTTAAGGAAGATAATTTCTGAATATTTTCAGGAGCAGCCTTAAGATTGTTTTTCTTGCTCTTTCTTTTTATTTCTAAAATGTGTACTACACTTACAATGCTTCACATGATCACAGGAGATAAATTTGTCCCCAAACCTTGGATCTAGAAATGCGGCATTGGAGCAAGTAATTGGCTTTCAAGATGACAAAACTATCCCTGAATTTCCACCTGCATCTCAGCTTTTCATTGCATTCACACCAGTTTTAGCGTCTTCACTGGAGAAAAATGACAGCGAGATCTTTCCAGCAGGTCATATAGAGGAAATACTTGCAGCTTCAAGGCACATCAGTCTGGTTAACTGCTTCAGCAGTTTCCAGCAAATAAACTACCTTCACTGCAAGTAACCATTGGTTGTTAATAAGCCCAGCTGTGTTGGAATCATTATCTGCAAAATACAGAATTAAAGTTCCTTTGTCTAAGTAATATTTTAAAAAAATAATTATTGCTGCTTTTACATCTTGTTTGGCTTGCAGTTTGAAGAGTACTTCCAGCACACCTTGCACACTGTTAGGGAAGGAGTTTATTGTTTATTAAAAGCAGCAATGAGTTAAATTAGTGCTTCCTAAACTTTAGTGATCCCCAGAGATCCTGATTTAGTAACTTGGGGTAAGACTAAGAATTTGCCTTTTTTTTTTTTTTTTTTTTGAGACAGTGTCTCACTCACTTGCCCTGGCTAGAGTACAATGGCATCAGGATAGCTCACTGCAACCTCCAACTCCTGGGCTCAAGGGATTCTCCTGCCTCAGCCTCTCAAGCAGCTGGGACTACAGGCGCCCACCACGATGCCTGGCTAATTTTTCTATTTTTGGTAGAGATGGGGTCTTGAACTCCTGAGCTCAAGCAATCCTGAGCCACCACGCCTGGCCAAGAATTTGCATTTCTAACGTGTTATCAGGAGATGCAGCTTCTGGCGAGGAGCTCACACTACTTGGAATAACTGAGTTAAAAAATGACTTTGTCCCCACCCACTCTCTTCAGTTGTGTGTCTGGTTTACTGAAGGAGTGTTTGTCTGCTTTTCTTATTTTTCCAGTTTCTAAGCTTCTTGTCAAGGAAACCATTCAGCTCTCTTTTCTTTTCTTTTGAACAGCTTTATTGAGATACAATTCACATACCACATCATTCATCCATTTGAAGGGTACAATTCAATGGTTTTTAGTATATCCACAAAGTTGTGCAACTGTTATGGTTTGAATGTGTCCCCTCCAAAAGTCTGGCGTTGAAACTTAATGGCCAATGTGATAGGATTAAGAGGTCGGGCCTGTAAGAGGTTGCTAGGCCATGAGGGCTCCTCCCTCATGAACGAGATTAAGACCTTTATAAAAGGGGCTTCACAAAGCATTTGGCCCTCTTGTCCTGCAGCCATCTGCCATGTGAGGACACAGTGTTCCTCCCCTCTGGAGGATGCAGTCCTAACCAGACAACTGAACCTGCTGGCACCTTGATATTGGACTTCCCAGCCTCCAGAACTGAAAAAATTAATTGCTGTTCCTTTGTAAATTACCCAGTCTGTGGTATTATGTTATAGCGGCACAAACAGACTAAGGCACCAACCATCACCACAATTTTAGAGTATTTTCATCACCTCAAAAAGAAACCCTATATCCTTTAGCTATCACATCCCTGTCCCTAGGTCCCCCAGTTCCCCAACCCCTGGCAACCACTAATCTACTTCCTGTCTCTATGAATTTGCCTCTTCTAGACATTTCATAAGAGCCAAACCATAGAATCACCCTCTGTTCTTAAGTGTTTTCTTGAAGGGAGAAGAGCAGAGCAATATTTGTCACACACGATTAGAAAAACGGCTCTGTCGGCCACCATTTTTAAGAGCACACTGAGGTGCTCAGGCATGACATCTTCTCCTGAACAGGGTCAGTGGCATCAGTGGTGAAAGTTATTTGGATTTCAAAGGTTTACTACTCACTGTTGTGGTAAGATGTACTTATTTTACACCCTGCCTTCTGAGAATGGCCACTCTTTCTTTTGGAGGATGTGTCTTCACAGCGCCAACTGTGTGGTTTTAATGACAGCTAATCACAATACCTTCCCCCAACTCTCGTCACCACCTCCCTCAATTCATAAGAGAGGATACATGACCCAAGGCTGCTCTGTCAGAGGTCTGCCCTGGACATTTTAAAATCAGCCTTAAGGGAACTATTTCTTTTCTTATGTCTATGCTGGGAAGATGCGACCCCTTGAGCTACATGTCACCCAAGGTTTCAACATTTTGGTTGAAACCTACAGACAGAAGTGAAGGTAGAAGGGAGACAGAGTCTTGATGACAGGGAGATCCCCATCTTGTCCCTGAGGTTCCCAAGGTGGCCCGTGGTTTTTATTTCCCCAAGATTTAGTGTGTTGATCCTACCCTCCATTCTGGGAGTGTGGAATGGACCACAGGCAGGCCTGAAGGCTCAGCCCCAGACACTGGTAGTAGATTAAAATTCAATGTCACCAGCCTTGTGGTAAACAGGGGGAATGTGCTAGGGGTTGTTTTGTTTCCATTTTTTATACCTGGTGAGTAAGCAAGCAGGTAGCCAGGCTCTTTGATATTACTGAAAGAGTAACAAAAACATTTTTTAAAAATTAGCCAGGTGTGGTGGTGCATACCTGTAGTCCCAGCTACTCAGGAGGCTGAGGCAGGAGGAACCCTTGTTCCCTGGAGTTTGAGGCTGCAATGAGCTATGATCATGCCACTGCACTTAAATTTTTTTTTTTAGAGATGGGGTCTCACTATGTTGTCCAGGCTGGTCTCAAACTCCTGGCCTTAAGTGATCCTCCTGCCTTGGCCTCCCAAAGTGCTGGGATTACAGGCATAAGCCACCACACCCGGTCTTATTTTTTTTTTTTAATTTAAAGGGTTTTTCTTATTTTAATAGATTTAGGGGGTACAAGTTGAATTCTGTTACACGTATATATTGCATAGTGCCCTTATTTTTCTTTTAGATTCCATAAAGTGAGATCACGTGGTATTTTTCTTTCTGTGTCTGGCTTATTTCACTTAGTACAATGTCTGTGTTGTGGCAAATGGCAGGATCTCCTTTTTTAAGGGTGAATAATATTCCTATATATATAATTCCTATATATATTACTATATGTAATATAATATTCCTATATTATATATAGGAATATATACACACCACAGTTTCTTTATCCATTCATCTCCCAGTGGACATTTAGGTTGCTTCCATGCCGTGGCTATTGTGAATAATGCTGCAATGAACATGGGACTGCAGATCTCTTTACAAGGTATTGATTCATTTCCTTTGGGTGTATACCCCGAAGAGAGTTTGCTGGGTCATATGGTAGTTCTATTTTTAATTTCTTTAGGAACCTCCATACTGTTTTCCACAGTGGCTGTACCAATCTACATTCCCACCAACAATGTACAAGGGTTCCCTTTTCTCCACACCCTGGCCAACACTTATTATTTCTTATCTTTTTGATAAAAGCCACCTTAACAGTAAGACTCACATTTCTTATGGAGGCAAAATGGTTATAGGATTTTGTTTCCCCTGTCACTGGACTCTTCTCTAATTGGACAAACTCAGCATTCATGAAGCAAAAAGGCTGCCACTTGTTGGCAGAGGCAATCTCAAGGTCTACCACAATGACCCAGCCACTGTTTTTGCTTAGTTTAGTTTGATAATTGTTGAGCTTCTACTGTGTACCAGTTATTGCTGATGCATGAACACAGTCCTGCCCAAAAGACACTCAGTCTTCTAGTCGATGCATAAATAGTTACTTTGAATGTAATATTAAATGTTAATTGAGGCTAGGTGTGGTGGCTCACGCCTGTAATCCTAGCACTCTGGGAGGCCAAGGCGGGAGGATCACTCCAGGTCAGGAGTTCGATACCAGCCTGAGCAAGACCCCGTCTCTACTGAAAAATAGAAAGAAATTAACTGGACAACTAAAAATATATATAGAAAAAATTAGCTGGGCATGGTGGTGCATGCCTGTAGTCCCAGCTACTTGGGAGGCTGAGGCAGAAGGATTGCTTGAGCCCAGGAGTTTGAGGTTGCTGTGAGCTAGGCTGACGCCATGGCACTCTAGCCTGGGCAACAGAGTGAGACTCTGTCTCAAAAAAAAAAAAAATGTTAATTGAAAGGTAGTCGAACAAACCCAGAGAAGGGTACTTAGCCCAACCTAGGGTGTTGTCAAGGCTCCCCGGTAAATATTTTACCTGTGCTTGAAGGTATGCCCAACTGGGACTTAAACTCTGTATAGACACTCCATGAGGGTAAGGGCTGAGTCTACAGTATCCACTTATCCCTGGCAGGGACTGGCTTTCATGCTATCCTACATTTGTTCCAGGGGAAGCCTTTGCACAATTGCATTTTAGCCAGTCGGCGGTTTTCTTGTTTCCATTTTCAATCAGTTGTTTGTTCTCTTGTTATATTCTCTTTCATTAACTTCTACCAGAGTGACAATCCTATCCTGACCTCCTCTCTTTGTTCTTAGAGCTCCACCCTTTCCACCTACATGTGAAAACTTAATTTTCATTTTCCAGTGTATTGAGACACAGTAGTACTTTTCTGAGCAAGCCAGTCAGTGGCAGGAAGGTGAGAAATGACATTTATTAGGCACCAACTGTGTGCCTGGCATGAGAGTAGACTTTTTTTTTTTGCATTTATTTAATTCTCAAAGAAGTCTGTGCTATATAGTATCCCTCTTTTACAGATGGGGAAATTGAGCCCCAGAGAAGGTATGTTACTCATAGAAAGTTACAGTGTTGCTTAGAGGAGTCACAGAAATCTATACTCAGGGCCATCTGATTTCAAAGTCTTTCCAAAGTTATGCTCTCTCATTCCCTGGTGATTTCAATTTCAGCTGCACATAAGAATCATTTGGAGAGTTAAAATACACACACACACACACACACACACACACACGACCTTGGCCCTGCTCCTAGAGATCCTATTTTAAATGAGTGGAGTTCAAGCATCAGTATTTTTCCTCAAAGCCTTTTGGATGATTCTAATGAAAACCCAGGGTTAGAACACATGGTACTAGAATGTGCTGCCTCTCAAATCATACCAATAAATTTCATGAAACATAGGAGAGGCTGAACAGCGCTTCAATCTTGACATCTAAAAATAGCGACTAGTGGCACCAATACACAGTATTAAAGGAAACTCAAGGTAATGTCATGTAGGATGCTTCACTCACGCTGTTTATGATAAGCCTGAGTCCAAGACAGACAGCACAAATCAGATCCCAGAAGCCTGTTGTTGGCTTTGCTGTAGAGCCTGCACGCCGTGGTTGGCCTCCCAGCACACACCACAAATGCCCTGCCCCACGTGCGGGGTCACCTGCAGCTTTGGGGGAAGGCAGTCCTGCACACACACACGCTGGCAGCTCCTCACCTCAAGCAATCACCCCTGTCTCTTTGCATCTCTGCCCAAGAGCTCTCTCTAGCACCACTGGAGCTGGCTCAGCCCATGCCCAGGGTGTCCAGCAAGTACCAGGGATTTATCACCCCCAAGGGTAGCCCTTAACCAAATGAGGGACAGAAGTCAGTGACAAAACACCCCAGCTTCCCCATTCTCAGGGGGGCAATTCAGCAGCTGCTTGGTTCTCCTGAGCTTCATTTGCCCACAGTTGCAATTACTCAGTAACTCACCCTTTTTGGTAACTTCCTTACCTGTCTAACCCTCCCCAGTCCCTCACTCAGCTTGCTGGGATCACCTCCCCAGATAACTTCCTGCACCTAAATCCTAGTCTCAGTGTCTGCTTTGGGGGAATCAAAGTAGAGCAACCACCAGGTGTCTCATTTCAGATATAAATAAGCATTAAGCTAACAAAGACACCGATTTAAATATGAATAACACTTTCTAGCTTACAGAGAGCTTTCACAAACACTATCATTTGGATCACTTAAGGAGGATAGCATCTTCTAACACTGTCACAAGGGGCTTTTAGGATAGATGCAATGGGTTTTAATTTCTTGAGAGAAAAGTACTCTGTTATCATAATAAAGACAGGCATAGAATAATTTTTCCCGGTATGCATGTGTGCTGCTGACTCTATTAGTGGGTTCTTCACAAGAAAAATAGTCTATTCAAGCAAATATGAGAAATAATTCTATTGTCTATACAGGGGGTGCTCAAGCAATTAATGCAATGTCAATCCTTTTTTTCCCCCAAGTTTTATCATGAATAGTCATTCATGCTTCATTATGTAAAATTATATATTAAAAATATGTGTCCTGGGAACATTTTTCACTGAAATAAAAATCATTTGACATGGGTCACTGACTAGGGGTAACAGAGAAATTCTTTTTTTTTTTTTTTCTGTCCTGCTACAATTTAAATAAAAATGACATACAAAGAGGGAATTATTGGGGTTGCACCATAAAAAGGAATATACTTTGCCATTTCTTTGCAACATACAAAAGACTCTGCTGGGTATTATAGCTTATAGCAGTCTTAGCTATAGAGAATTTGAAATAAAATTGACTGGCTCAAGGAAAGGATATTATTATTTTGAGAATAAGAATGAGCAAAAATGCACAGCTCTCTCTTGAGTTCAAATCCCTAACGAAATGGATAAACCTGCAGTAGAAGAATTTGATTTAAGCTACTATTGTCCCAACTGTGCTGAGTCAGGGCTGGCCACCTCAGACTTTTCTTCCCAGAAAGTAAGACTCCTTCTTAGTACACTTGCCATCTTTTCTCTACAATTTGGACCCTTTTCCTGCTGGTTGCATTTCTATTATTTACAATGGAAAGAACATTAAAGGACCTCCTTAAAAACAAGATTAGAAGTTTGAAGTTTATATAGGAGAGTATCATACTAACCATGTAGTAGTTAAGGTTCTTTTAGTTTTCTACTTATTTTCAAGAAAACCTGCATGATTTCTTAAAATGTCTAAGTGATAACATCCACAAATGAAGCCTTGATCTTCCCGAATTCTTTCCTCTTAATCCATTGGCCCCTGACTTTAATTAAAACACACTATTTCATTCATCTTTTGGGGTCAGGATTCGGTCACAGTGGTCATGACAAAATAGGGTATGAAGCTGGGTGATTGCTGATAGAGTATGACAGTGAAAAGGAACGAATTGCTTCTGAGGGAAAAAAAACTAGAACAAAACTGGAAAAAGTGCCGATCCTAATTCATGAGTGAGGCAGGAGGCAGGCTAAGACACAGAAGCAACATCTGAAATATTCTTTGTGGCCACCTCTTCTAGATTCATGAAACAGAAGCACATGCAAACTGAAAAGGTAGGAATTTGGGAACACAAAGAAATTTGAAGGGAAGGAAGCAGAGTCAGGTGCAGTGGTGCGCACCCTTAGTCCCAGCTACTCTACTCAGGAGGCTGAGGCAAGAGGATGGCTTGAGGTTAAGAGTTCGAGGTTGCAGTGAGCTATGATGATCAAACCTGTGAATAGCCACTGCACTCCAGCCTGGGCAACATAGTGAGATCCCATCTCCTAAAAGAAAGAGAGAGAAGTAATTTTACAGGGTTGTTTTAGAGAAGAGGAGAGAAGCAGGTATGTAGAACTAGATAGACACTGGGAATCAGTGGAGCCCCCAGAAAGTGACTGGATTTCCTAATGACTGCATATTTGACTTTCTCAGTATATTCATCATTTTTTAAATACACAAACTATTCTTGTTTTAGCCATCAGTCCACTTATACCAGAACATTCCACATAGAAATGGGGAGACCAGTGAACTGGGCTTGGTCTGTAGTCTAACATTTTCATTCCTGATAATAATAACATGGAGATGTTCACATATTAGTTAAAACTGTAGTCCTATTCCAGATCATGACACTAATTACTCTTGCAGGCTTAAGAACAGATTGCAAAAGGGTAGGATGTAAAAAAAAAAATACATATTCACCTGTTTTTTGGTGCTAAATTAATATGACATTTTCTTGGGGAAATGAGAAGATATAATAATGACCTTTTCAACATTTTTCTTTGTGACTTTATATCTTTATCATGAGTTTTGGGTTGTGGATGGAAATCAGTTTGAGGGGGAAATGTTAAATACGTTCATTCCATCTTTGAGGCAGATATTTAACTAAGAGAAGTGATTATTTATTATTCAGCACTCCAAAAATGTTTATTAGAATTATTGCCCTCATCTGTGCTTATTTTTGTAATTTATCAAATAGCAACACTCTGGTCTGAAAGCAACTTCAAGAGAAAAAACAGGTTTGAAATGGATAGTACTAAGGTAAATAGAGAGGGCAACTTTGGTGCTTCCTACCTGAGCACTATTTGAAATTCAGCTTAGTTATTGTAGAATCATCCGATAGCCCCATGTTGGCTGAAATGCTATGTGTGTTGCTCCTGACGATGTTATCTTTCTCCAAATATAGCACTAACACTTACATTGTATCCTGGGTTTTAGAAGGATTCCTGTTTTCCTTTTTCTGGGACATAAATTTGTTTTTAAAATAGGAATTTGTATTTTTGAAAAGTTTTAAGTAATCAGCTAACTTAAGTTCAAACACTACCGCATTACACATACTTGTTTGTGTTTTCAAACACCAAATATTACTTTAAAATTATGCTGGCTGTAATGTTTAGATGAGTTTCCTTTCAACACTTGGAAATTATAATATTCTTGCATGTTTTATGTATCAGCTCCCTTTCTCTTATTGCTGTTTGCATGTTGAAGGAACAGGGTAAGCCAAAAGATTTAAGTTGAACTCATGCAAATGATATCAATGAGGGTATTGGACTTGAACAGGTTGTACAGATATTCCTGGGCAGATTTTTTCTATGTCTGCCTAAGAATTAGATCCTTCAATATCAGCTAAAACTGTCATTAAAGTCATTTGTGAAAATTCAAGCCTTACGAGGCATTCTTTATTTGAAAATCTATAAATATGATGCTAACTATCCAGGCCCTCAGGAGAAAAATGTGGTGAACAAGACTTTGCAAGAGCAGATTCAAATTTTCTAATGCATGTTTCCCAGTTGAAAACAAATCATTTTTATTACCTTTTTCATATTTTTCATTCATAATTTGTGGACTCATAAATATTATACATAGTTAAAAATTGAATGGAATTCTATGATTTACTTTTTCATAAATATTTTAGAAAGTAATTGGCTTGTTCTTTGGTTCTTTCATGATATTAAAGATGAAAAATGGTATATAAGCATTTTGATGGACTTTGAGGTTTTAAAAAAATTTGTGCTGGGGACGTTGACTCTAAAATAATACAGTTTCTGATTTGGTATTGTAGGGGCCAAGGGAAAATTTCCCCTTTACCTTCTGAAAGTTCCCTGAAAAATCAACTCACAAGGCAGATTAATGTGATTACCCCAAATATCCAAAAGTTGCCCAGACATTTATATAGCCTTTTTTCAGAGGGGAAGGGAGAGACAGGGAATATAGGTAATTCTGTTTAGGGGCAATAAATGATTATTAGGGAGAATGAATGGATGGGGAACAGAGATTAAATGGCTCTCTTTGGAAACTGAAAGAAGTCCCTTCAGGTGTGATTACCTCCTTTAGTTTCCTCCCCCTCCCCTTTCCAAGGAGAGGAAGGAAAAACAGTTGTTCTCCTTAGTGGGTCTGTTCAGTATTTATGCAGATAAGGGACAAGTCTTTTCCAGCATCTGTCCATCTTTAAGGGCCTTTAGTTCAAAATACTCATTGTACCAGGGAGCCATATTTTTGGATGAAATGTTTTGGTTTTGTTGGGGTTCAAAAGCCAATACCCCAAAATACAGTGTTTTGACATGCTAGACTGAAGAAGCCTCAAGGTCTCTCTGGTCTCCCCACCCCACAACTGTCTCTTCCAAACAATAGGATAAAGTTGTTTTCTGAAGTTCCTTTATCTGCCTAAAGTAGTGTGAACTAAAATAAAATCTTAAGCCTCCCACCAAACCTCTGCCACCAGCTGACTGAATGGACCCCCCCTTGGCCAAGGAGATATCCTAAAACTAAATTGCGAGGGGGGCTGGAAGATGGCGGAGTGGTGGTGACTGCCTGGATCTGTGCTCCGGTGAGGAAGTCGTCGATCCGGACCTGCCACAACGCTAGAGGACCGCTCCCACACAGGAGCAGCGGTGTGAATCCACGGAGAATCAGCGTGGGACAAACAGAGTGAGTGAGGTCTGAGGTGAACGAAAATTAGGATTGCGAAACTCTGCAGAACGCGGAACAGACAGTAGCCAGCAGAGCGCCCGTCGGCTGCGCCCGCCCCCAGGTGGGGCGAGGGCAGCCTTCTGGGAAAGTGGCTTGCTCTCCTCACTGACCTCCACTCCCAATTGTTTGGAGACCTCCCGCAAGCCAGAGCAGAATCACCGAGGGAGACATAGGGCATTGCAGCAGGAGGCTTTTTCGGGAGAATAGCTTGGAACCTGGGAAGTCTCGGCTGAGACAGCCCTTGCCGAGGAGGGACGGACCTGCGCCAGGGGGGAGGGCCACGAAGGATCCTCGATCAGCGAATTTTGTTGTGCCTTTGTGCTGCTTTTTTCGGTGATTCTCCAGCCGATGGCCCCCGGCGTCTTTGCTCGCCAGCCCCCTGGCAGTGGCGGTCTCTGCCTGCCAGGGAGCCGGTCCCCCTCCCACCCCGGAGCGCTGCGGGCGCCATCTTGAAAGCAAAGGCGGAACCGCTCGGGAGCCATAAAGTGCCGAGCGGCTCTCTCCGCCCGGCGCCCTCCGCTGGTCTCTGGGCTCGCGCCGGGAGCGCGGGATATGCATGGGCACACTGGGCAGGAGACAATAAAGGGTGAACAACGTGAACCCTGGGGGAATCTCCGCCAGGGCCGCGCTCGGCGTGAAGGGGCGGAGCTGCGCTAAGGCATAAAAACACAATCACTGAGTCGCCCGAAATATATACTTCAGATTTGTGTATCTTTTCGTTTAGCGATGTGGTGTGGTGCTGTGTAGTTTTGTTTTTGTTCTTTTGTGTTTGTGTTTTTGGTGTTTTTGGTTAGGTTTTTTGTGTTGTTTGTTTTTTTTGTTGTTGTTGTTGTTGTTTTTTCTTTTTTCTTTTTTTTTCTCTTCTCTTCTCTTTTTCTTTTCTCTTTCTTTTTCTTCTCTTTCTTTTCTTTCCTCTTCTTTTTTTTTTTTCTTTCTTCTCTCTTTTTGCCTTCTAACTGGGAAGCCACGGTGAGCTTTGGAACAGGCCAGGCCCCTGGCTCTGGTACATACCAGAACCTCAGTAGTCACCCCCAGCTGACTCTTCTGAAACAGAATAATGCCCAGCCTAGAATCTTGTACCCAGCTAAGCTAAGTTTTCTATAGGAAGGAGAAATTAAGACATTCTCAGATAAACAAAGGTTGAGGGAATTCACCAAGACAAGACCAGCCCTCCAAGAAGTACTCAAAAGAGAGTTACACACGGATCAGCACAAGAAAGATCCACGAATGTAAAACTACTCAAGAGCTAAAGATCAAATTCCAGATACCACAATGGCTCAGGAGAGAAAACATCGCAATGAAGTTCTACCCAACAAGCTGAACAAAAAACCGTCTCACTTATCAGTTTTCTCAATAAATGTGAATGGCTTGAATTCCCCGCTCAAGAGACATAGACTGGCCCAATGGATAAAAAAACACAATCCAAATATCTGCTGTCTTCAAGAAACCCACCTAACCTGCAAATGCATTTAGACTGAAAATAAAAGGATGGAAATCGGTATTTCAAGCAAACGGTAACCAAAAGAAAGCTGGTGTGGCAATCTTAATTTCCAATAACTTAGCTTTCAAACCAACAAAAATAATAAAAGACAAAGATGGCTACTACATACTGGTCAAGTGCACAATTCAACAAGAAGCCATGACTATACTCAATATATATGCACCCAACCTAGGTGCACCTAGATTCATAAAGCAAACCCTACTAGATCTGAACCAAATGATAGATAACAATACTGTAATAGCTGGAGACTTTAACACCCCACTGACAGTACAGGACAGATCCTCTAAACAGAAAATAAACAAAGACCTAATGGACCTAAATAGAATGCTAGAACAAATGGGCATGGCTGACATCTATAGGACATTCTACCCAAAGTCCACAGAATATACATTCTTCTCATCAGCTCACGGGACATTCTCTAAGATTGACCATGTCCTAGGACATAAAGCATGTCTTAAAAAATTCAAAAAAATAGAAATTATACCATGCATCTTCTCAGATCACAGCGGAATAAAAGTAACAATGAACACAAACAGAAACCCTCACTCTTACTCAAAGTCATGGAAGCTAAATAACTTTCTCCTGAATAATTATTCTATAAAGGAAGAAATCAAGATGGAAATCAAAAGTTTCTTTGAATTAAATGACAATGGAGATACAACTTATCAAAATCTATGGGACACAGCTAAAGCAGTCCTGAGAGGGAAATTCATATCCATAAATGCCTATATCAATAAGACAGAAAACCTGCAAATAAACAACCTAACGAATACACTCAAAGAGCTGGAGAAAGAAGAACAGAACGACCCCAAACCCAGCAGAAGGCGAGAAATTACTAAGATCAAATCAGAATTAAATGAAAAGGACAACAAAGAAACTATAAGGGAAATTAATAAAACAAAAAGTTGGTTCTTTGAAAAGATAAACAAAATAGACACACCTCTGGCTAGACTAACCAAGAGCACAAAAGTAAAATCTCTAATAACCTCCATTAGAAACATGAAAGGAGAAATCACAACCGATGCTACAGAGATACAAGATATCATATATGAATTCTACAAAAATCTTTATGCACACAAACTGGAGAATGCGGAGGAAATGGACAAATTTTTAGAAACACATAGTCTTCCCAGGCTCAACCAGGAAGAAACAGAGTACCTGAACAGACCAATATCAAGAAATGAAATCGAAACAGCAATAAAAAACCTTCCCAAAAAGAAAAGCCCTGGTCCAAATGGGTTCACACCTGAATTTTACCATACATACAAAGAAGAACTGGTGCCCATCCTACATAAACTATTCTCCAATATTGAGAAGGATGGAATTCTTCCCAACACGTTCTACCAAGCCAATATAACATTGATAACAAAACCTGGAAAAGACGCAACAAAAATAGAGAACTACAGACCAATTTCCCTCATGAATATAGATGCAAAAATTTTCAATAAAATACTAGCAAATCGAATCCAAGTACTTATCAAAAAAATAATCCACCACGACAAAGTGGGCTTCATCCCAGAGATGCAGGGGTGGTTCAACATACGTAAATCTATAAATGTAATTCACCACATAAATAGAAGCAAAAACAAAAACCATATGATACTCTCATTAGATGCAGAAAAAACATTTGACAAAATTCAACACCCTTTTATGATAAAAACGCTTAACAAAATAGGCATAGATGGAACCTACCTAAAAATGATACGAGCCATATATGACAAACCCACAGCCAACATCATTCTGAACGGGGAAAAATGGAAAGCACTCCCACTTAGAACTGGAACCAGACAGGGCTGCCCACTGTCCCCATTACTTTTCAACATAGTATTGGAAGTCCTTGCGAGAGCTATCAGGCAAGAGAGCAGAATCAAGGGAGTCCAAATAGGGAAGGAAGAGATCAAACTCTCACTTTTTGCTGATGATATGATGCTATATCTGGAAAACCCCCAGGATTCAACCATGAGACTCCTGGAATTGATTAACGAATACAGCAAAGTCTCAGGCTACAAAATTAATATACACAAATCAGAGGCATTTATATATGCCAATAACAGTCAATCGGAAAACCAAATTAAAGACTCAATACCCTTCAAAATAGCAACAAAGAAAATAAAATATCTAGGTATATACCTAACTAAAGAGGTAAAGGACCTCTATAAGGAAAACTATGAAACACTGAGAAAAGAAATAGCAGAACTTGCAAATAGATGGAAAAACATACCATGCTCGTGGATCGGAAGAATCAACATTGTTAAAATGTCTATACTACCCAAAGTGATCTACAGATTCAATGCAATCCCTATTAAATTACCAACATCATTCTTTACAGATGTAGAGAAAATAATTATACACTTTGTATGGAATCAGAGAAGACCCCGTATAGCAAAAGCAATTTTAAGCAACAAAAACAAAATGGGAGGTATTAATTTGCCAGACCTCAAACTATACTACAAAGCCATGGTTCTTAAAACAGCCTGGTATTGGCACAAGTTCAGGGACACAGACCAGTGGAACACAACAGAAAATCCAAATATAGAACCACCCTCACATAGTCACCTAATTTTTGACAAAGCAGGAAAGAATATACTCTGGGGACAAGAATCCCTATTCAATAAATGGTGCTGGGAGAATTGGTTAGCCACTTGTAGAAGACTGAAACAGGACCCACAGCTTTCACCTCTCACAAAAATCAAATCACGGTGGATAACAGACTTAAACCTTAGGCATGATACAATCAGAATTCTAGAAGAAAATGTAGGAAAGACTCTTACAGACATTGGCCTAGGTAAAGAATTTATGAAGAAGACCCCCAAGGCAATCACAGCAGCAACAAAAATTAATGAATGGGACATGATTAAATTAAAAAGCTTCCGCACAGCCAAAGAAATAGTCACGAGAATAAACAGACCACCTACAGAATGGGAAAAAATATTTGCATACTACACATCAGATAAAGGACTGATAACAAGAATCTATTTAGAACTCAGGAAAATCAGCAAGAAAAAATCAAACAACCCTATCAAAAAGTGGGCAAATGACATGAATAGAAACTTCTCGAAAGAAGATATAAGAATGGCTAACAAACATATGAAAAAATGCTCAACATCCCTAATCATCAGAGAAATGCAAATCAAAACCACAATGAGATATCACTTAACCCCAGTGAGAATGGCCTTTATCAAAAAAACCCAAAACAACACATGTTGGCGTGGATGTGGAGAGACAGGAACACTAATACACTGCTGGTGGGACTGCAAACTAGTGCAACCCCTGTGGAAAGCATTATGGAGGTATCTTAAACAGATTCAAGTAGACCTGCCATTCGATCCAGCAATCCCATTATTGGGCATATACCCAAAGGAAAAAAGGTCATTCTATAACAAAGACACATGTACCCAAATGTTTATAGCAGCACAATTCACAATAGCAAAGATGTGGAAACAACCCAAATGCCCATCAATACATGATTGGATTAGTAAGCTGTGGTATATGTATACCATGGAATATTACTCAGCTATAAGGAATAATGAAGATACGACATCTCTATGGTTCTCCTGGAGAGAGTTGGAACCCATTATATTAAGTGAAGTATCCCAAGAATGGAAAAACAAGCATCACATGTACTCACCAGAAAATTGGTTTCCCTGAACATCACCTAAATACACATCTGGGAACGACACCAATCGGATATCAGACTGAGGTGGGGGGTTGGGGGGAGGGATGGGTGTATGCCTACACAATGAGTGCATTGCGCACCGTTTGGGGAGTGGTAACGCTTGAAGGTGCTGACTCGGGAAGGGGGGGGTGGGGAAGGGAGGGATATATACCTACATGATGGGTGCAACGCGCACTACCTGGGGAACAGACACGCCTGGAGCTCTGACTTGGGGGGAAAGGCGGTACATGGGCAACATATGTAACCTGCAATTCTGTATCCCCCATAACAATAAGATGAAATTAAAAAAAAAAAGAATTTAAAAAAATAGGCAATATTGTGCAGACAGTCTTGATTAAAATGCCAAGAGTCTTAAAAAAAACTAAATTGCCTGCCACAAGGAGGGAGGTCAGACTTGCAACTCATTAACAGGCCTAAGGCTATGCATAACAAACCTGCAGGTCCTCAATTTACACAACAAACATATGTTCCCATGGCTTGTCTCTGATTTGCAGGCTTACTTATCTTAACATTCCGAGCCTTTAGACAAAGCTTCATATCTTAAACCAATTACAAGTCAAAGAATCTTTAAACCCACCGATAACCTGCAAGCCCCCCCCCCCCCCCCCCCCCCCCCGCCCCGACACACACACTTTGGGATAGCCCACCTTTTCGGGCCAAACCAAGGTATGCCTTCCATGTATTGATTTATGACTTTACGTGTGACCCCTGTCTCCCTGAAATGTATAAAACTAAACTGTAACCCAGCCACAGCAAGTCCACTTGCTCAAGGCTTCTTGGGTGTGGCTCCAGGTCATGGTCCTCAAATTTGGCTCAGAATAAATCTCTTCAAAATTATTTTACAGAGTTTGGCTTCTTTTCCGTTGACAGTAGGAAGCACCAAGGAGAACTATTTGTTTTTTCTTCCCCTCCCTGTTATCTCATGATCTACTCCAGAAAAGGAGACCAAGAATGTAACCACACCTGCACAGACCCTTTTACAAGGTAATGCCTGTCTCTCATTCAAATTCCAAAGAGAACTATTTGTCAGTTAATTTCTGTTCTCCACCCATTCATTCTCTCTACTAATCATTTATTGCCCCTAAACAGAATTCTTTTTTTCCCTCCTCCCATAACCTACTTGCCAGGATCCAAGCCCCCATTCTTTCTGTAACCTCAAGATGGTGTATTAGCTTCTGTGCTTTGTTGTGGGGTTGGGTTTTCATTCTGAAGGCTCTGCTGTATAAACAAAATGTATATGCTTTTTCCCCTTTTAATCTATCTGCCTCATACAAGTGGTTTTGAGCTAACCTCCAGGGGTCCAAGAGCCTTGGCCCCCATAGTTTCCTTCAGTGTCTAAATTGTACGTTTTCTACCTCCACTCCCACCCTCATGTACACACTCCATTCATTAGTTGCATTATATATGGCACCTGGGTTTGGGGAGGATTCTTAGTTAAAGCTGCTCCTAAGAGTGGAGAGATATCAGTACATCAAGCAAAATGTTTGGTAATCAGTGACTTTTGAGTTTGCTAATTTAGAAGGAGACATATTGCTAAAATTTTAGCATTCACTTGTTATGGAATGTTGGAAATAAATCCAAGCACTTTTAGTACATTCCTTGGTTTATTACTATTTGGGTAGCCTCTGGGCTCTTGTTAAGAACACGAGTAGCTATAATATTTTCATGTTGATTTTTCTCAAGCAGGCGTTTATTCTTTCTAGTTCTTTGTTATTCTTTGAAGGAAAAACCAAGTCCTTAAAATTAATTTCTTTTTTTCTTTTTTTTTTTTTTTTGAGACAGAGTCTCACTCTGTTGCCCAGGCTAGAGTGAGTGCCGTGGCGTCAGCCTAGCTCACAGCAACCTCAAACTCCTGAGCTCAAGCGATCCTCCTGTCTCAGCCTCCCTAGTAGCTGGGACTACAGGCATGCACCACCATGCCCGGCTAATTTTTTCTATATATATTTTTAGCTGTCCATATAATTTCTTTCTATTTTTTAGTAGAGATGGGGTCTCTCTCTTGCTCAGGCTGGTCTCGAACTCCTGAGCTCAAACAATCCACCCACCTCGGCCTCCCAGAGTGCTAGGATTACAGGCGTGAGCCACCGTGCCCGGCCTTAAAATTAATTTCTGATTGGTACATATATTAATGTATTAACTGGCCTAGAAAGCCTCTGTGTTTTTCCCACAGGTGACCCATTTTACCCGCTCTAAACTTAAACTTTGGGGTATTTAGACACATTTGCAAAAGAAAAGAAGAGAAAAGAAAAGAAATGAGAAAGAAATCACTAATAAATATCATCTAGTTAAGTTTTCACTCATCTTTCTGGCTTGCTGCCATCTTTCAAAATCCTGATTCTGAATTTGGTATCCCTTCCATTCCAATGTCATCTGAAAATTTGATCAGTTTGCCACGTCAAGAGAAACAGCCAGTCTGCTGGACCACCCCGCCCCTTTCCTCAGGGAGCCTAGCAGCAGCAATGCCTTCAAGATTTTCAGCTGAGAAGGGTGGTTACTGTATGCAAATTCCAAGCGGTTCACATCCAAGATTAGGATGATACTTAGCCTTGGCAAAGCTATTCCACTGATCATTAATGCATGTCCTTCTAATTCCCAATGACACATTCCCAGGCAGGTGTCCATTGCCCCATCCCAACTTTTCTATCAGTATAGGGGAGCAGAGCGTTTTTCCTGGATCCAATCCTTGGTGCTTCCAGTGGTTCCCCACTCCAAAACATTTCTCTATAGAAAGAGAAGAGTTTGTGGGTGGGAGGGGGACATTGTACAATATTGTCTGTGATACATTTCATTGAGCCTCCATCTCTAACTTTCCTCAACAAATCTGCTTTACCCTTGCATTATGTACTAGGATTTGTCCCTGCTCCAGGATGTAAGAGCTTGCGCTCAGTGTGGGGCAAATACCACTTGACCTAATGCTATAGTCTTTTCCAAAAACAGAAGGGTTCATCTGGACATGAGATACATCTTCCGTGGGGTTGTAGGCAAGTCACCTGGCTAAGCTGGAATGACCAGTGACTAGGTGGTCACAATGAATGACCAGTGACTAGGTGGTCACAATGCTTATGCCCAAACACTGCAGAAGCCCTGGAGCAGGCTACTTGCAACGAAAGAAAGATGTGGCAGGATAAAGCTGCCCATAATTCCTCCGCCTGGCTCCTCCTCAGCAGTTTGGGGATCCTTTTAAGCCCTAAAGATGACAAAGAAGTTGTGATAGGCAGAATCATGTCCCCTCCCAAAGATGTCTAGGTATATGTCCTAATCCCTAGAACCTGTGAATATGTTATCTTAAATGGCAAAGGGGAATAAAAAATACTAACCAGCTGACTTTAAGATAGGGAGTTTATCCTGGACTATTGGGTGAGCCTGATGTAATCACAAGAGTTCTTAAAAGTGGAAAAAGGAGGCAGAAGAGTTAGAGTGTGTTGGAAAATCACATAGCCAGGAGAGGTATGCAGAGGCTAATGCCCCCTGTTCCATCTGGTCATCACCCCAGGCCAAGTTCAAGCAGTTCCTGCAAGGCCTGGGAAAGCAGCCAAGTGGCTCCTGATCACCTCTTGGGATTTTGTCTCAGGACTCCTTGCCCACGTGCGCACTGAGAGAACTCTGCAGAGCTGCATGGTTGTCTCTGGATTACTTTTTGTAGTCTGCCTATTCACACAGCGTCTTCTCTGATCTCTGATTTAATTGTAGAAACCCTATGTAAGGTCCAGTTAATTTCTGCCTGGGAAAGGAAGCTTGTGTTTAATGTCCCTGGAGGAAGGTCTGAAAAGTCTTCAGGCTGAATGGATGCTGGGAAGCCAACTCCCATGGTGGACTTCCGACAGGAGGATGTTCCTCTGACCAGGAGGCCCTTCCTCTGACTGACTGCCCAAGACCTTCACAGTTCTCACTGTTATATGATAGATAGGGTACACCCTGCCCCTTCCAGCTTCTCCACGAATATGCAGAGTAACAGCGGGAGAAGGATTCTAAAACTCCAAAACTCATAAGAAAACCTAGGGGTCAATCGTCATGACTTTGGATTTGGCAATGGATTCTTAGACATGACACCAAAAGCACAAGCAATGAAAGAAAAAAAATAGATATTTTGGACTTCATCAAAATTAAAAACTTTTGTAAAGTGAAAAACCAACCTACAGAATGGGAAAAATATTTTCAAATCATCTATCTGATAAAGGTCTAATATCAAGAATATGAAAAGAACTCTTACAACTTAACAATAAAAAGACAAACAACCCAATTAAAAATGCACAAAGGAATTGAAGAGATATTTCTCCAAAGAAGATATGGAGATGGCCAACCAGCTCAATGTCATTAGTTATTAGGGAAATACCAATCAAAACCACTATGAGATACCATTTCACATCCACTAGGATAGCTATAAAAAAAACCTCCCCAAACCAGAAAAGAACAAGTGTTGATGAAAATGTGGAGATATTGGAACCCTCATACATTGCTGATGGGAATGTAAAATGGTGTAGCTGCTGTGAAAAACAGTTTGGCAGTTCCTCAAAAGGTTAAACATAGAATTACCATATGACCCAGCAGTTCTGCTCCTAGGTATATACCAAAAAGAATTAAAAACAGATGTTCAAACAAAAACTTGTACACAAATGTTCACAGCAGTACTATTCACAACAGCCAAAAGCTGGAAACAACTTAAATGCCCATCAACAAATGAATGTATAAACAAACTGTTTTATCCATACAATGGAAAATTATTCATCCATAAAAAGGAATGAAGTCCTGCTACAGGCTACAACATGGATAAATTTTGAAAACATTATGCTCAGTGAAAGAAGCCAGAAAAAAGCTCATATAATGTATGATTCCATTTATATGAAATGTCCAGTATAGGCAAATCAGAGATAAAAGGCAGATTGGTGGTTGCCAGAGGCTAAAGGGAGGGAGGAATGAGGAGTAACTATTAGTGGGAATGAAGTTTCCTTTTGGGGTGATGAGAAAGTTCTGGAACTAGATAAGGGTGATGGTTGCAGAACGTTGTGAATGTACCAGATACCACTGAATTGTACACTTTGAAATCATTAAAATGGTAAATTTTATATTATATGTATTTTCCCATAATTAAAAGAAAGAATTTAAAAATAAAAAAGAACAAAGCCATCTAACAGAGTGACCAAGCAGAGCATGTCTGTCCATCTTGTACAAAAAGAGACCAAGACCTTGCCAAATGCCTTGCAGAAATCTCTCTGCACAGTATTTTTTACCACATTACTTTGATCAACCAGCCTAACATCATTAGTGAAGGTACAAGTAAAAGAGAATCAAATGACCTGACATGATGTTTTGTGTGTTCCCCTCTGTCCTGGCTCCTACAGCTCACTGATTTCCTGCGTGGGTGCTTGCAAGTCATTCTTTGAACATTGTAATCCATTACCTGGGGATAACATCAAGTAAAATAGACTATTATTTTTGGTATTGTCTCCTTTTTCAGAATTAGGACCCCTCTCCTCCATTCCTCTGGAGTTTCTCCTACTTTCCAACCATAGACATTCAGGGTCTCATTTGTAAGTTTTCTCTGTTTATTGTATTCACCTAGGCCCAAATCCATACTTATAGCCAATAGGGACTGCATCCTTGGTCTGTGTTTTTTCTTTGTTTCTGATCTCACCTCCCACAACCCTCTTCTTTGTGCACTCTACTCCAGCCATATTAGCTTCCTTCCCATTCCTTACATCAAATATGCTATGCTTCCTCCCGCTAAGTTCTAAGATTTAGCACTCTCTGTTCCTGTGGCCTGGAAAGTGTATCCCTCCCCACCCCCCACCCCCACCCCGGCCAACCCCCCATTTTACCTGGTTCATTCCTTCACTTTCTTCAGATCTGTGCTCAAATATCATTTTGGCAGGGAGGCCTTCCCTGACCACTCTATCCAAAATGGCAAACCCCATGGCCCTTCTCTGGCATTTCTCCCTTGATGTTTATCCTCTCTTGATCTATTTGTTTATCTGCTTATTGTGTGTCTCTTGCAATTACTCCCTTCCTCTTACCTCTTGGCACTTCTCACTACCTGACATATTTATGTGTTTATTTTTGGGTTGTCTGGCTCCCCTGGCATGTCACGGGTGTTCAGTAAATATTTAGGTAATAAATCAAGGTTGGGCTTCCACTCGCACAATCAAACAAGAATTATTGAGCAATCTTTATTTTCCAGGCACTGCAAGGATGCAGAAAATGAAAAGACATGGTCCTTGCTTGTTAAAATCCTCCAGACTAGCAGGAATGGATAGACAACAATTTGTCATAGGAGGGGCCAAGATGTGGGGAACATCGAGGAGGCTTCACTGAAGAGCTGAAAAGGACTGAGATTTTTTTCTGAAGGCCGATGAAGGGTTCCACAGGTGTTCAAAGTCACCGAGGTATAAGAGAATATAGATTGTTCAGGGAATTTCAATATTCTGAGGCTAGAGCCCCGGATGTGTAGGAGAGAAGGGTGGCACTTCATCACCTGATTATTTGTTTATCTGTTGATCTGTCCCCTCTCTCTTTCTCCCTACCTCTTGGGCTTATCACCTTCTGAGCAAGCCCCCAGAGCCTGACCCTGAAGGGTCACCACTTGGAGTTTCATACCTGCAGGTGGCGGAGCACGTGGTCAAGAAGATAGAAAGGGAAAAACAAAGCAGGGAGCCTAGTAGCTATGCCGTTGGTACAAAGCCCTCATTATTTCTGCTTGCAGATGGCTATGGTACTTAAGAAAGCTGCCAAGTCAGATTAAAATCAATCAAGAATGTAGAATATGGGTCTTAAGTTCAACAGACAGAACTACTAGCGAGGGAGACGTTGCTATACAAAAGCCTCCCTGTTTCAGCATAGGTTGAATGAAGTAGGGCTATGTTCAGGGAAAGGCTGGTTAACCAACTCAGCATGTAATCGAGTCTGTTCTTTTCTCTGTTCTACTAATGATTCATTAAGCAGAGTGTACCGCTCACTGCGATCCAGACTCATGTCTTCAAATCAAACAGAGGAGGCCAATTTCTGCAAAGCATAGGAAGGAAATAGTCAGTGCTCTTGGCTTGGTTAGGGCAGGCTACAGAGGAAGGAATCCTGCAATTGCTTTTCTCTGGGAAAGGTGTTGTAGGAAAACTACAACTTCAGACCTAGACAGAGAACAGGTAGTAGAAAAAGTCTAGGCTACTGATAAACACATACCTTGGACTTGGTTACCATTGCACCAATTTTTTTAAACAAACCTAAAAGTAATTATGAAGTTAGGACATTTTAGCTATAGTTAAATTGTTAGGTTAGAGAAAGAAACAGACAATTGGCACTAAATATTTTAAATGTAAATATTATAGTATTAAGAAATTATATTTGATCTTCAATTCTTTAAGGAGAGCTGAGAATTATTGGAAAGCTACTGTGTAGGGAATTAATATTTATAATAATATTCACATTCCATTGTATACCTACTATGTACTAAGCATTATGATAGGTCCTTGGCATACTTTATTTCATCTTCAAAATAACTTTCTGAAATATGCATGGGTGTCTGTGTATATACATATACATATATATATATATATTTTTTTTTTTTTTTAAGACAAGGTCTTGCTCTGTTGCTCTTGCTCTGTTGCCCAGGCTAGAGTACAGTGGCCTGATCATAGCTCACTATAACCTCCAACTTCCCACTCAGGTGATCCTCCCACCTGAGCCTCAAGAGTAGCTAGGACTATAGGAGTATGCCAACACACTCAGATAATTTTTAAATTTTTTGTAGAGATGGGGTCTCACTATGTTTCCCAGGCTGGTCTCAAACTCCTAGGCTCCAGAGATCCTCCCCTTCATCCTGCCAAAGTGCTAGGATTAAGGTGTGAGCCACCCACACCCGGATGAAATATATATATATATTCTTAACCTCATTTAACAGATGAGGAATCTGAGGTTCTGAGATATTAAGCAAGCTGACTAAGGAAAAGCCAAGATTTAAAGCCTAGGTCTGCCTGACTTGGAGGACATACTGTTTTGTGTGGTGCCCTGAAAAGCTCTTTCAGGCTTTTGTGGCAAACACCAAGCACCTTCCAAAACAAAGTCCTGTCAGAGAAAGAACAAGTGGAAATTAGGAAAGTATTTTTCCTTACTGTTAATTTGCAATGATGGAAATCACAGTGAGGAGTTATAGTTTCTCTAGTAGTTGTGAAAAGTCCTGATTCCCTACTCTTAAATTAGGAGATATCCATAAGTGCAAAGAAAGCAGTTGAAGGAAAGACTGCCATTTGAGAGGAAGCAAACCACCTTCATTTAAGGTGCAGTCATGAATAGAAATGAGGCATAAAATAAGAAAGCATCTTCATGAGAAACACACAGAAGCCTTAAGAAAAGAGCCTTTTCCTTGAGGGCGTATGTGTTAGGTGTTATGGGGGCAATTCAAAGGAGATTCTAGACATTGGTCTTCTAGCCCATTGTACCTGACTATTTCAAGACTTCTGACACATAACTCATGAAACACTTCATTTCTGTTTAGAGTGGACACACACAGACACACACACATCCCAGAACAACAACAGATTTGAACTGGGTTTTTCAGGATCACTGAATTGAAAGGACCCTTAAGGTTCTGACTGTCCAGCCCTTCACTGAACATCTCCAACAACTGGGAGTGCGCCTACTTTGATTCCAGATTCGTAATTATTACATAATGTTTATATTTTATCTGAAACCTACCACCCTGTAACTTTAATCCATTGATCCTTGTTATCCTCTTGGAACTAAACAGAATTCTAGCTTACATCCCATCTCTTTAAATGCTGTAAGAGAGCCATCCTTTTGCCTGTAAATATTTTATTTCCTGAGCTAACTCTCCTCACTCATTTTGGCTATTGCTCATACGTCATGATTTATAGCACTATATAATATGACTCCTATGAAGGAGTTGAAGTTGGTCTATGTTACCTCATGAAATATGTTTCCCGGAATTGAACATAATAAATCAAAGTATGGTAAGGTTGATTATCAAAGTATGGAGCAATGAGTTCTGTTTAAACAGCCCAGGAATCCTTTGGTTCCTTCCCCCTTCTGTTCTGCAGCCTCATCATGCCCTTGGCTCTTACTGGATTCAGGCCACTAAAATCCTCAAGTCTTCTTTTCCACATACTGCTATTTAGCAAGTTTTCCCTACATCCTTAACTTTGGTTCCAAGGATAGAACACTAAAACTCATCCTATTTAAATTTCATTTTAATAGACATGGCCATTTATGCACTTATTTATGCATTTATCCTGCCTTATTCCAAAAGATCCTAGGTGGCTCATACATCATCCCTGGGCCCACGCCAGCTTGGATCCTGCTTTGTCATCTGATTTATTCACATTCCCTCCCAGCTTCTTATTCTCCATACACTGATAACCAGGCCTGCTCAGCCCACACTTAGTTTGCTTAAAGAAGTGTTGAAAAAAAAAACATGTTAGGAAAACAGCCCTGTTCAATACAGATCTTTGGCACAATTTGCCAGATTTGACAAAGATAGATCCACAAATCAGCATTCTTACGATAGGTTGGTTATGTTGCTAAATTATCTTATCATCCATCCAGTTTTTCAACCTCTTCCACAAGGATGCCATTAAAGATTAAAAAATGCCTTGCAGATACACAGAAACTCTATGTCCACAGGATTCCTTTGATCTACTAGTCTAATAAACAAAAGAAACCAAGACTTGTCTATCATGTTGTCTTTTCTTACTAAATTCATGTTGTTTTCTTTAAGGATCAACTCTTCTCTCTCTGGAAGATCACATATCACTCATTTGATATTCTTAACAGAGAATTAACACTGTGGCCAGGCGCAGTGGCTCACGTCTGTAATCCTAGCACTCTGGGAGGCCGAGGTGAGAGGATCGCTCGAGGTCAGGAGTTTGAGATCAGCCTGAGCAAGAGCGAGACCCTGTCTCTACTAAAAAATACAAAGAAATTAGTTGGACAGCTAAAAATATATATAGAAAAAATTAGCTGGGCATGGTAGCACATGCCTGTAGTCCCAGGTACTCGGGAGGCTGAGGCAGAAGGATTGCTTAAGCCCAGGAGTTTGAGGTTGCTGTGAACTAGGCTGAAACCATGGCACTCTAGCCAGGGCAAAAGAGCAAGACTCTGCCTCATAAAACAACAACAACAACAACAACAACAAAAAAAAAAAACAGAGAATTAACACTGAAATCCCTGGTTAACATCTGTATCATCTACCTTCTCCCCATTTTTGAAAAGCAGAACATTTACCCAACTCCTGTCTTCAGGAAGTACTACCATTTCCCACAGATTGCAGATGATATTTTACAGATCTCTTTTGAAAATTGTTTCACATTCTCAGATATGATTTGTCCAAAGCTAAAAACTTGCATTCCTTTACTTTGCATAGTTGGAATGGGAATGATGGTGGTAGGGGGAGAGAACAATTCCTCCAAAGAATAGGGGTACTCTTTTCAAAAGGAGTGAGAAATACTGGGCAAACAAAACAGATTCCATTGAAGTAGTGATCCTTCAAATTCAAATAGCCTTCATCAAGACTGGGTTCTCTCCAGCTAGTCTCTTGCATTACCATTACAGGTCTGTGCTGTTCTTGCGGTTTGAGTCTTTGATTGCTATCTCCCCCCCTAGGGTTTTTATGTGCCTTTTATAATCTGAGCTCCTGGGAGAGCCTCAGCCTTTCTCCCTAGCAAATTTAGTATCTTGGATAACTTCCTCCATGCTGTGGACTTAATGTTTGTGTCCCCCCTAAAATTCATATGTTGAAACCTTAATCCCCAATGTGATGATACTTGGAAGTAGAGCCCTCATGATGGAATTGTAATAATTCCCTTATAAGAAGAGACTTGAGAGAGCTTGCTTCCCCTCGCTCCATCTCCTCACCTTGTGAGGATACAGTGAGAAGATGGCTATCCACAAACCAAGAAGAGAGCCCTCGCCAGACACTGGATCTACCGAATCCTTGATCTTGAACTTCCCAGCCTCCAGAACTGTGAGAAATAAATATTTGTTGTTTAAGCCACCTAACCTAAGGTATTCTGTTATAGCTACCCAAACTAAGATACTCCACTGTTATTAATAAGGGGCTCTAGTCCCTTCATACAGACTACAGTCCCTTATGCTTGTTTGTAATTGACATTTCCTGGAGGTAAATGTATTCATTCAGTTGTATTGCTTTTAGTAGGCCCTGATCCCATTTCCATGGTTTCTGTTACCAACGTGATTGAAAATTAGCCAGAGACCAGAGAAGACAAAGCCATTGTGGGCTTCCAAGGTCAACAGGCTAGGAAATAAATTATTCCATTATCAGGATGAAAACTGAATCCTCACATTAACCTTCCTAATTGTGTGCTTACCTTGTTTTTATACTTTCTAAGTGAACAGGAACAAAGCTACTTGCTGCTATTCTCATTAACACTAATGATCAATAAGTAGAAAAAAATTTTTTTGCTGATTCTTATATTTTGTTCAACATTATGTATGCTTAATTTAGAGCTTATTAGGCCATTGCCAGTTTTGCTCATTATCTCCTCTGCAAGATGAATATGTTTCTTAGGCAAGTAGTTAGCATGAAGCAACAATGACTGACTCAGTTTTTGTAATTAAGCAAGGGTTTCAGTTATATTTGCTGGGGGAAGGGAGAGAAGAAGCAGCATTAGCATTTAATATTGACTTATTTTAGATACTCCCAAGAGAAAGAGGTACTGATAACAATTTCAGTGCTAAATATGAATGACCAGAGCTGATTTGGTGACCAAGGGAAATGTTTGGCCTTGCATCCTTCCCTAAGATCCTTTGAGGTTCTTTCCATCCATTAAAATCATGCTCTGAAATGAAGTACTAATACATGCTACAACATGAATGAACCCTGAAAACATTATGCAAAGTGAAAGAAGCCAGATACAAAAGACCACATATTGTATGATTCCATTTATACAGAATGGCAGAACAGGCAAATCCATAGGCAGGAAACAGATTAGTGGATGCCAGGGATTGGAGGGAATAGGGAGATTGTGGGGTGATGGCTAAGGGGTATAGCGTTTCTTTTTAGAGTGATTGTGGTGATGGATACACAACTCTGTGCATATACTAAAGGCCACTGAATTGTACACTATAAATGGGTGAATTGGATGGTGTATGAATTTTATCTCTATAAAGCTGTTTTTCAAAAAATTCCACTCTACTCTTCCTATTGCCATCATATACTCCCCTTCTTTTCTTGGAATCTTTAGCAACTGGGTGATCCAGTTTTTCTATCAGGTCTCGATAACATCCTGAATGACTGCGACATCCACATGGAGGACTCACCACTTGACATCCCAGCAAGTCTCCTTCTTTGATCTTTGCTTCTCCAATGACCTTCAGCTCCTTTCCTCTCGGTCACCCGCTCCACTCTTGATTGCTGCATGCCTCACCTGAACTGCTCACCCTCCCTACCTCTGAAACAATGAATCTACATCTCTCAGAACACAACCTCCCATACTTCCAGATGTCTGGCTCAGTTGCTCCAATTATAACCTGGATTTTGAAGGCACAGGGCCTTCTTCTTCCTCAACCCCATCACTTTCTCTCTTTCTGCTCGATCAGCATCCACAACCTCCCTGCCTGTCCTGCAACTCCCCAATTTCATTTTCACTGCTTTCTTTGTCTGGCTTGAATTCCATGCTTATCACTTCCTCTCTTGTCCTTCTGTCTCAATTATCTGGCAAATCTCAACCCTCCATCAATGTAACTAATTTCAGACTGACCTTGTCACAGATCTCATCTCAACTGTACTCTCAGTGCCCTCATTTATCCTTCCATATTGCTTCAGAAGCTTCTGTCCAGTTCTCCAAGGTCTCTAGTAGAAACCCACTCCACACTTTTCAACTCATCTTCACCTCCACCTACCTCTTCATGCCCAGCAGATGATCTTTCATGCTCCTCTATGGCAGACAGGAAGGAACTCCTTCCTTACCAAGAAGTTTTAGTCAACATTTCCCCTTACCCAGGCAGGGCTGTCACCTAGACTCCAGAGACAGGGCTACCAGCATGGGAATAAAGGCTTAGCATTTTAATATATTTGGGGGATATGTTTTTCTTTAAGCAAACTATATGCTTACCTAAATCCTTTCTTCCTCCCCTACCACTTGCTGTTCTGAGCAAAATGGCAGAAATGTCCCTTTGTTTATTTAAAGTTTCTCCACCTGTATCCTGGCTTGCATCATCTCCTTACTACTCAGTGTCCCTGCAGTATTATTTACACCTTTCCCGCATAACTTCAGCTTTTCTCCCTCTACTGACTCCTTCCCATCAGCATGCCTCTCCTTCCTTAGACAACAACAGCACCTCTAATTTGATGCCACACCCCTCTCTCCAGCTACCTCTCTAATTTTTTTCTCCTCTTTAAATCCAAACCTACTAAAAGTGCTGTCTCCACTTCTCCCTTTCCACTTTTTCCGTCATATGCTACAATCAGTATTTCCACACATCACTTCATTCAAATGGCATTTTTAAAAAATCCAATGAGCCCTTTTGGTTCCTACTTGAATTCTCACCAATATTCGGCACATTTAACAACTTTCTCCTGCTTATCAGGATCTCTTCCTTCAGTTTCATGACTCTACATACTTCTAGATCTCCTCTCGTATCTTCTTTTGAGGCTCTTATGCTGCCTGTCCCCTAAAAGTTAGTATTTCTGAGTTGCATTCTGGGTATTTTGTGGTTGTTGTTGTTGTCTTAGAGACAGAGTCTTGCTCTGTTGCCCAGGCTGTCGTGCAGTGGTGTCATCATAACTCACTGCAGCCTCAAACTCTTGAGCTCAAGTGATCCTCCTGCCTCAGTCTCCAGAGTAGCTGGGACGACAGGTGCACACCACCATGCCTGGCTAATATTTTTTTTAAATTTCAGAATATTACGGGGGTACAAACATTTTGGTTACATGATTTGTTTTTGTGTAGTTTGAGTCAAAGTTATATGTGTCCCCCTCACCAAGATATCTTGCATTGTACCCATGAGGTGTGAATATACCCCTCCCACCTGCTTGGTTTCTGTTGAGTTTTACTACTGCATGTGCACATGGACGTTGATCAATTAGTTCCAATTTAATAGTGAGTACATGTGGTATTTGTTTTTCCATTCTTGCAATACTTCGCTTAGAAGAATGGTCTCCAGTTCTATCCAGATTGTTATAAAAGGTATTAGTGCATCATTTCTTTATAGCTGAGTAATACTCCATGGTATACATATACATTTTATTCATCCACTCATGTATTGATGGGCACTTGGGTGGATTCCACATCTTTGTGATTATGAACTGTGCTGCAATAAACATTCGAGTGCATATGTCTTTTTGATAAAATGATCAGCTAATTTTGAAAATTTTTGTAGAGACAGGGTTTCACTGTGTTTCCCCGGCTGGTCTCAAACTCCTGACCTCAAGCGATCCTCCTGTTTGAGCCTCCCAAAGTGCTGGGATTATAGGCATGAACCGCCATGACTGGCCACATCCTGGATATTTGTATAAATGATCTATTAATGTGTAACAAGTTATCACAAACTTAGCAGTTTAAAACACCATTCATTTATTATCGCTCAGTTTCTGAGGGTCAAGAGTCCAGGCATGGGTTAATTAGGTCTTCTGCTCAGGTTTCACAAGGCTGAAATCAAGGTGTTGGCTGGAGCTGCATTCTCATCTAGACCTCAGGGTCCCCTTCCAAGCTCCTTCAGGTTGTTGGCAGAATTCAGTTCCTTGTGGTTATAGGACTGAGGTCCCTGTTTTTTTGTTGGCTATTGGCTGGGCTGTTCTCACTTGCAGAGGCTATTCTCAGGTCCTTCCATGTGACCCCCTCCATCCCAGCAATAAAGTAACTCCTTCCTGTTGAATCCCTCTTAGGCTTCAAATCTCTCTGAGTTCTTTTTCTACAAGCCAGAGAAAATTCTCTTATTTTCAAGAGCCCCATATGATTAAGTTGGTCCCACTTGGATAATCTCTCTGTTTTAAGGTCAACTAGTTAGTAACCTTAAATTATATCTGCAAATTCCCTTTTGCCAGGTAACTTAACATAATCATGGAAGTAACACAAGGTAGGGAACCTCATGGAAACCATCTCATAATTCTGCCTTCCATAGTTTTAAAAACATGATTATTATTGTATCCATTCTCCTGGAGTGATCTCATCCTCCTACTCAGCTTTATTTACCAGCTCTATGCTGATGACTCACAAATCTCTAGCCAGCTCCAACCTCACGCCTGAGCCTTTAGACCTATATCAACAACTCCCACTGTTCGCTTGAAGGCTCCACAGATACCTGATTTGGGAGGGTGAAAAATGAATCCATCCTTTCACCATCAGTTTGCCTTCTTCTTGGGTTCCTTCTCTCAGAGAATCATCCCTCAGTGTCATCTTTGCCTTTATGCCCACTCCCCCTGCCGCCATATCAAAACAACCTACAGCAATCAATCCTGCCTCCTAAAGTCTCTCCAATCTACCTCCTTTTCTTCATTCCCTGTTCAGGCTACCTTCATCTCTCACATGAATTATTCAACAGTCTCTAAATTGGTCTCTTGGCCATCATTCTTGACCTTTGCAGTGAACATTGTAGATCTGCTTATTCGATATCCATTCCACCTTCCTTGTGCTCCTTTCAGAAAACTAAAAACTATTATGTATTTCTTAGCTAGGTTTCTGGTTGTGATATAGATTCCAACAATCAGGTGCATCCATGCAAGATTTGGAAGGTGGAGGTGATATATCATGAAGAGGGGCTTTGCTTCTGTCATTTCTGCTAGCAAGTAGGGTTATGGAGGCATTGGCTTTCAGCAACAGTTTGTAGAGGGAGTCCAGTCTTCAGTCCCTAGCTACAAGAGTGAAAAGAGGCAGGACCCAAAGTATCTACTTTGCTGTCAGCAGCTTTCTGATTTCCAGATCGTAGCAGAGAAGTGACAGTCCTGCAGCCAGCAGTCATATGGAAACGGCGTTTTAATATTCCAGCTCACTGATCACAGCAGAGACAGCAACTCTCTGGCAGTCTAGTTCAGCAGTATTATTTTGGAAGGTTTTCCTGGAAGTTCAGCCTAGATTTTGCTCCTCCAACAATTTCAATCATTTTTAGACTACTTCTGTTGGTATCAGAATGGTTTATTTTATCTGCAACTAAACTCTGACTATAGCATATCCTACAATTTACCACATCTCATCCAGGGCAAGCTTTCTGAAACTCTAGAACTCAAATCCAATAATGGCACTGTCCTTGATTAAAATCTTTCAATGCTCCCCAATATCCTTATATAAAGTCCAAATGCTTTAATCTTATTTGAAAGGTCCTGCATGATTTGGTCCTCCTATCTTTTGCAGGCTCGTCTTTACCCAGGCACCATCTGGCCACACTGACCTTCCATTCAAGTGCCTAAGACAGTCATGCATCTATTTCTTTGTCTTTGCACATGCTGTTCTCCCTGTCTGGAACACTCTTGCCCTGTCTTCTCATGGCTAATACCCATTTTTTTTCAATCTTGGCCTAAAGGCTGTGTCCTGCAAGAAACCTTCTCTAACCCTACCACCCATCATTACCACCAAAACTCTGGATTAGGCATTTCCTATGTGCTCCCAGAGCACCCGGGCCTTCCCCGTTTGAAACACTTACTCCACTGTATGGGGATTGCCGATAGCAAACTGTGCTCCCCCACCATTATACCATAAGAACCTGGTGGAAGTTTCTATGTCTAAGTTGTTTTCTATTTCATCCTCAGCCTCCAGTGAGTACTTGGCCCAAATTTAGGTGTGCAAATTGAATGCGATAATAAAGAAGCAGAAGCATTTTAAGCAGAGGGTCTAATCTCCATTGGATTTATGTTTTAGAAAAACACTCAACATGGCCATTCGCAGAAGGAACTGTAATGGGATCAGGTGGAGGGAAGGGGTGAGACATAAAGTCCAGTTTGTGGGTCTGACCTAGGGCACCATTTGTGGGGCTAAAAAGGAGGGGAATACCCTAGAAAAACTGAAGTAATGAGACAGAGCCTTATTAAATCTTCTTTTGGCATTTCAATTCAATTTAATTAACATGTTCCTGAGTACCTACTCTATGCAAAGCATTGTATTAGGTTATACCATAATGCAATTGTTAAGATATTATCCCAACTTTGGAGATTGCAAGAGTTTCAGTGGGCCAGTGGAGACATAAATACTATAATAGGCAGAGAAGAGGAAGCAGAATTGAAAAATTTATGTTTTGAGGGTGAGCGAATGTGGTTTTTCAGTTGATTTATTCATGTGTTTGCTTGTTTGTTTTTGCCTAAAGATAATGGGCACTAGACAGTGAACTGTCTTGCCAGTGATGGCAAGAAAATTGCCTAGAGACAGAACATAGGAGTCTTAGTTCCTCACTTCCTATTACCTGGTAGTATGATCTTGAACACTTGCTTAACTTCTCTGGGACTTAATTTCTTCATTTGTAAAATGGAGTTTTTGAATGAAATGACCTTTGAAATTCTATTATCTTATATATTTGTTATATTTAAAATGTGTGCAGTATTTCTAAAACATTTTCAAATTATGTAATTAAAATGTTCATAAATTCTCAATAGTGCTTTAGGATAAATGTTTTAACTTTTTCTATAGTATTTATAAGATAAGGACACAATATGGTCATAAATAAACATGAAGCTTTGGTTTCTTGATTCCAAGAGATTGATGATATAATAATACTGTATTCATATTTGCCAATTTGGGACAGTTTACCCAAATGTGCTTTTTTCCCCTTCTTCCACTTCCTTGGTCCTTTCAGCCTTATGATTTTTTTTTAAATTTTGCCTTATCTATTGCCTAGTATAAATGCTAAGCTTTGTCAGAGGAATGTAAAGAGTCTCAAATCCGTCTTTTTTGCTTCTTTGATATATGAGTAGTTTTAAATTTTGGGCTCAGACTGTTTAATGATTCTCTTCAAAATTTCAATGGAAAGGAGACACATGAAGGAGCATAGAAAGCAGGATTAGAATTAAGAAAAGGAGCTAGCCACTTGAAAATTCACCTGCTCTCCCCATCACCAGGGCTCCTTCTCTTTGTAACTAAGTGGCAACAGCTTTCAAGAATGGCCAGTAATGCTAGCAGCTGTCACAGATGAACCTAGGAAAATCAGTGGCTTAACAGGAAGTTATTTCTCATTCACTTAAAGTACCATGGGTGGTAGGAGTCATGATGGTGGTAGTGGTCTGTGTATGTCTGTTCCGTGCAGTCATTCAGGAACCTAGGCTGACAGAGACTCAAGCGTCTGCAATTCATGACTTCCAGGGATACCCTTCAGCATCCAGTGGCAAAAGCAGGGATGGGGAGGGAGGAGGAGAGGGAGGGGAGGGAGGTTTCTGTGAGTCAGGCCTGATATCACTTCCATACACATTCATCGGCCCAATCTTAGCTCCACGGGGACAGGAGACTGAGGATCATGGTCTGGCTGTGTGATAAGGAATAGAAAGGGCATATTTGGGTTACTACATACTGAGTGATCTCTGGTCTCGGCCTTACCCAGGGATATTGATTCTGTCTAGCTGTTCCCTCTTGACGTCTCCTTTCTACCCCATGTCTTTAGTTGCTGACAAAATATTTCAGAAGTGATTCCAACTTGGTATGAGTAGTTGGAAAATATTTTTAAAGTAGTGATAGTCATCAAGTAAGCATGTGATTTTTATGGTGTAACCTTCAGGTTTCTCTAAGCACTCTAATTTCTGTCTTAGAATATTATAGTACATTAGTTTGTACAAGGTATACAATGATCATATGTCACTCTGGGTTGGGCATATATAGATTTAGCTTCAGGTTCATGTAACTGGGAATATTACTCTCCTAATGTTATCGGGCTTAATGACGTCAGCAATAAAAATATTCAGATCTCAAGTTTCCTTTAATCATTTGGGAAAATTATATCACAATTGCTGGCCTTAAGAATGTTCCAGTTGGGTATCATACCTTTTTTGGTATAGAGCAGTGGTTCTCGAAGTGTGGTTCCAGACCAGCAGCATAAGCATCACCTGGGAACTTGTTAGAAATGCAGATTCTCAGGCCTCACCTCAGACCTGCTGAATCAGAAATTCTGGGTATGAGGACTAGTAATCTATGTTTTCACAAGTCCTCTAAGACAATATTCTAGAACTACTAGTCTAGTGATTTGGAGTTGAGTTAGGTTATTATTGAAGCATCTCATTTCAAGGACCAGGTAAAGATACTACTTGAAATAGTCTGTTTAAAACACAGAATCTTGGCCGGGCGTGGTGGCCCACGCCTGTAATCCTAGCACTCTGGGAAGCCATGGCGGGAGGATTGCTCGAGATCAGGAGTTCCAGACCAGCCTGAGCAAGTGCAAGACCCCGTCTCTACTAAAAATAGAAAGAAATTATATGGACAGCTAAAAATATATATATAGAAAAAATTAGCCGGGCATGGTGGCACATGCCTGTAGTCTCAGCTACTTGGGAGGCTGAGGCAGGAGGATTGCTCGAGCCCAGGAGTCTGAGGTTGCTGTGAGCTAGGCTGACGCCACGGCACTCTAGCCTGGGCAAGAGTGAGACTCTGTCTCAAAAACAACAACAACAACAACAACAAAACCCCACAGAATCTCTCACATATTGCTGCGAATTAAGAGTGATGTAGAAAATGTACAGAATGAAAAAATTGCTAAGAGCCCTGGAAGGTCACGAAGGCAAATAGTTTTCAACAGGTGTCAGTCATGGAAATCTAAGGTTCTATGAAGCATCTCTAGGGATATTCTAAAAGAAAATGTTCATGTATTTGATTGGCAACTGCTCCTTTGACCATCCAGGGTTGATCTCCAAAAGATTTGGAATTCTGCATCAGGAGAAAAGGTTTTGGAGATTTAGGACCAAGTCACTATTTTCTTCATCTTTGTATCCTCATTACATTCCAAAGTGCCCAGTATAGAGTAGATACATGATAAACATTTATGATTGATGAATAGATGGAGAGAACAGTCGTCTCATGGATTCAGGCTCTTAAGTAACTTCCACTAATATTCTGGGGTCACCTTTTTAAAAAATTTGATTTGGATAGTTTATTCCAGTTGCTATTAAAGAATAATGATTGCCTTATGTATGAAGTCAGTCTTTTCGGAAGCTTAGGATTTTATCTACCAAATATTAAGAATAACGCCTCCAACTCCTCCAAGAGAGAGAGAGAAAAAAAAAAAAAACTTATATAAAGATAGTGCTTGTTTCATTTCTCAAAATGTCTATAAAAGATCTGTTACTGCATGTTAATCTTTTCAGTGACTAACCCAGGGTTTCTCAACCTTGGCACCAGTGGCATTTGGGGCTGGATCATTCTTTGTTGTAGGATCTGTACTGTACATCGTAGGATTCTGAGGAGCATCCCTGACCTCTACCCACTCGATGTCAGTAACATCACCAGTCGTGACAAGCAAAATGTCTCCAGACTCTGCCAAGTGTACCCTGGGGGCAAAACTGCCCAGGTTGAGAATAACTGCTCTAACCTAATATTAATGGGAGAATAGTAATTTTCCTGCATTTTATTCAAAGCTATGGAAGCAGGCTTCATGAAAGAGCATATGTTCCACATTTCTCTTTAGTTCCTTGTTGAGGACTTTGGCAGTGACAGCTCTATCTATTTTGAAATGATTTGGTTCACAAATTCTCATTATTTTAGGCCATTTTTCTCCTTGGAACAACTTTATCTTTGGAGATGCAAATTCACAAACTCTAAGCATTTTTTTTTACACTTACTGTGATCTTCTACGCTGCTTCAGCATTGAATTCCATTACTGGGCATTTTTATTTAATAATTTCTAAATAATCTACAGACTGGCTAAAGGAACTCTGCAGGAGTCCATAACATAGAGTTACCAACTAACTGAATGGTTTTTATCTACTTCATTACAATATTTTAAAAAATTATTTAAGTAAAAACCTAAGCAAAATATAATAATGTCCTTTGTTACATCCTACCTCAAGATTCTGTCTCTGGAAAAAAATTCACCATTGCTTCTGGAACTTGCTGGTATCTAAAGAATACACTAATAATTCTATTTCTTGATTTATTTTAGATGTTATCTGTTTTCTTCCTGTTAGTGCATGAGGATTTAGCATTATTTCAACCTCCCCTCGCTTCTGCTCCTCCATAATCTCAATATATTACAGTTTCTCTTTAAATCATCAGCGTTTAAATCATGAGCTGACAGTGTATTCTGACATCCTTATTTACATCTTCACGTTAATGTCCCCTTTCTTATCGTCCATGTGGGTATATGTTTTAAACAGTCCCTACTGTTTAGGGAGGGAGAGGGGATAAAAGTATATAGCCCACACACATTTATCAGGAAACTAAAAGTACTTTTGAAAATGTTTGAAGGATTACATAAAAAGTCTCAACATATTACTGTTAGAAGCTAAAGTCCCTATTTTACCCTCATCTCTTGCATTCAGCATAAATGACAGCAAGGCACTTTTTTCCAAATTTAAAAAACAATATGAAATCTGATTTTTAATTGTTCATAAAAATTATTTTTGTATTATAATTTTTGTATCATTATTAACACCAAGAAATCAGGACCATCTAGAAAACAAAGAGGATTAAAAAGGATACCCTATTGACATGACAGATAAAGAAGATACCAGGTGAAAAGAAACATGTATATAACAAAGCCCACAATTTGGCAATTGTGGGAATCAAAGTCAAGCAGTTACTTACTAACAAAAATGGCAACCTTGTTTCTTTTGTCTGTCACAGTGAATGCACAATTAGCACTTAATACTAAGACTGGGAAATAAACCATCTATAATCTACTGAAAAAGACCATCTGCTGCTATAAATTTTGTTCTTATACATTTGCCAGAAGAAGAGAACATATTAACAAAATAATGGGCCCTGCACTGTTAATTGCTAGGTTGTTTGCAGTTGTGCTGTTGCTATTAGAATATAATAAGCCATTCCTTCTGCTAAATTAATAAGCAGCCAAGATTATGTAATAGCTGCTTTCAGCTGCTAATTATTTTTCCCATAATTCCCTCCCCTCCCTACCCCCACCCCCACCTTTTTTTGGCTAGGAACACCCAGAGGAGACTGCCAATATGTCATCAGCAAGTCTCCCGTCCTCATTTTCAGAGCCACAGAGCAACATCAGGAGCATAACTAATGAGTTTAAACTTGGAGGTGGCTATCTCAGGAACCTTGAGGACATATGTGTTTTGTACAGAAAAAGAGAAAAGCAGCATTTGGAATCAGAGGGCAAGTTTTCACTGCGTAGTATTAGAACTATCTTTGAACTGGCTAATGGCATCTGTGTCATGTAGTAAGAGAGAAATGGGACATTGGCAAGCACCATTGGGGCATGACTGGGCAGGGAGCAGGGAGAAATTTGGGCAGGGGGCCCAGCTCTGTGCTTTGTGTCAGGGCCTTCCTTTAATTTTCCAGTATGTATTAATCTACATGTCAGTAGGAAACTTTCCAAGCAGCATAGTAGTGCTGAAAAGAGGAGGTATTATACATTTTTTATTTTTCCAAACAAGGGCAATAAAATGCCCCCCAAACTATCTTAGTTTTATACATTGTAATATACAAAAAGAACATAATCCCTAATGAAGGATTCCTTTAAATTCGCTGAATTTAGCTTCATGAAAAATTTAGCATTTCTTTTTTACTTTGGGCCACTAAAAAATTCCGACTACTATGTGTAGGAACCTCTGCAAAAGGGGAATGGCCCAACAAAAGCAATTTTCTAGCTTCCTTTGTCAGAACCTAGGTGACTACGGTAATGAATAGCATTCGACATGGGAAACCCGTGGCTGTTCAAGGAAGGTCACGTAATCCCATGGGGCTCCCCTTTCCTTATCTGTAAAAGATGATTTGGACTAGATGATTCATCCATTCCAGCATTCAGAAAAAAATATGAACATCCATTATGTGGCCAGCCTTATGCTCAGCATTAAGGTTCTTAATAAATCGATCATTTTATATGCTTTATCAGTCAACTCACATTTATTAGTTGTGCTATATACCAGGCAGTGAACTAGGTTGGGATGCAAAATGAATAAAATCCAAGATGTGCTAAATAGAGGTTAATGGGCACATGGGTGAAAGAGGGAATCGTTCGTACAGGGTTTTAGGGTGAGGCTTTGTAGGAGATGTGACATTTGAGAGGGTATGCCAGGCAGAGCAAGTCGTCCGCAAAGCTCAACTAGAAACCAGGCGGCAGGTGGGGGCGTCCCCGCGTGAAGGAAGCGGGATCTCGAAGATGAGGTGCTATCTGGGCTTTTCAGCCGAACGGACGGTAACTCAACTCATTTAGTCCGCAGCACTGAGGATGGGCAAGGCAAGCTCGGGGCGAAAGGTGTCTGGACTAGGGCTGCAGCAGTACAATGGAAGGAGGGGCCGGATTCCCGGCAATTTTGAGGCAGAATGATAGCAAAAAGCCCTGTGAATGCGTGACGAGCTCTACGAAAGAGCTGACTTGTTTTTCCCATAGTTGCAGCACTCCCTCTCTCCTCTCACCATCATCATCGGCCGTCATACCTCCCCGTCCCACCCTCCTGGGGCACCGAGAGTCATCGGAGCTCGTACTTGGCTCTTTGCGGTCTGGACCTTCCCTGTCCCGCACCATGGGGTAGGCTAAGGGCGCCGCAGAACCCCGTCCTCTTGTCACTGAAGAGTCAGAGCAGCCGCCCGCGCGCGTCCCAGAAGCACGGGCATGAGTGCGCGGACGCGCCGGCCCCCGCACACGGCGCTTCCGGGTCACGTGGCCCGGCTTCCGGTTTGTACCACCCCCTGGTGGAGAAATGGCCAATCGGCTGCCTTGGGCTGCGCCGTCATCTGCGCTGCCTCTGGTGCCGTTGGTGACGGCTGAGCCGCTTCCCGCGCGTCGCCTAGCCCGCCCCTCCGCTCGCCGCAGCCCCGGCTCCTCCCTCGTCCAGCCCCCGGGGCGGGGTCTGTCGGATCGCCCTCCCCTAGCCGCTTAAGTCTGCCCTCTGCCGAGCGGGTCCTCTCCCCACAGCAACACGGCTTCTCTTCCTCAGCACGGCGACGGGGGCTTCCCCTCAGCCGCAGCCGCCGCCGCCGGCCAAGCCCAGCCGCTCCAGCGGCCCGCGGCCGCCGTAAGTCCCGGGGGGCGAGCGGGGCCGTTGGGCATGGGGAGGGAGAGGGAGGGCTGGGCGCGCCCCCTGCCACCTCGGCGCGCCCCGACGACCCCACCCCGCGCCCGCCTGGCCCGCCACTGGGGCGCCGCGCCCCGCAACTCACTTCTCTCGGTGTCCGCGCCCAGCGCACCACTCCGCGACGCGCCCCGGGATGTGGGGTCCAGTCCCGGGCTCCGCGACAGCCCCGCGGCACCTGTGGTTCGGGAATCGCCTCAAGTTTTGCGGGGCGTTTTCGGGAGGGGCCGGCGGCCGGGGGCGGCGGCGGCCGAGGACTCTTGGCGCCCCCTGCGCGGCGGCGGATGCCATTGTCTGCTCCGCTCCTTGCCTGTCACTTCGCCCGGGCTTGGTCAGTGATGGAGTGTGGCATCGGGAGGGAGGGAGGCACTGGAGACGGCCGGACCCGAGGAACGCTGGCCCCGAGCCCGCTCCGCGGCTGAACCCATTGTTTTTAATACCAATCTCGAGGAATTGTGTCCTGTGATTTGCGGCAAAGTCAAAGCATTGGTTTTTAACGAGAGGGGAGGAATACTTATGCCTTGCAACTGGGTTTTGTCCCATGTTAGCACATCATTTATTTTAAGGAGAATACATTGTTTTCGTCCTGCAAAGTGGTAGGGTGAATACAGGACTCTGCTACAGACAGTCTTTAGCCCATAGCAAACCTCCACCCCTTCTGTTCACCAAGATCTAGGAATACGGGGTCCATTCTTTTCCAAGTTCTGGTAGCGGGTTTGCATTAAACGTTGTCCAGTTGATGCTTCATTTGCTGTCCCCTTCGAATGCCGCTATCTTCAGGACTTAATGGGAGGCAGTTTGATATCACCTAATAATGTCCGTAGATTTTTGTGTCCCTGAAGCATCTTAAGTGAGGTAATAAGGCAGTTTTAACTTTAATAAAGTTAAACTGCCACGTCATAAATTTCCAGAAATCTTGTTGATGCCTTTTGGGGTTATTACAAAAAAATGACAATAATTTCTTGTCGAAATTTAGAGCCCGTTTTATTCTACAACGGTTGTGTAAATTTCTCCTCCCCACGTTCGAATTCAAGATGGTGTGGTGAATATTGAGAATCAGGCTTGAATCTTGCTTGCAGTAACACCGTTAAAGGAACTTAAAAGGGTTAAAAGAAAAAAAGAATACCTATCTGAATTCTACCTTTAAATTACCTTTGTAGGAACAATATTTACCTTTTTGCAGTTGTGATGACCAATTAAATTACAAGAAGCCTGCTTTAAAAATTAAACATGCAGACTAATCAACAGATTTGCAGATTCCAAATAAATACATACAAATTAGTTTAAGTATAAAATACACTAGATTCAGCATCCAGTCCATCTTAGATGCTGTTTTTCATTGTTTTAAATGAAGTATTTCGTGTAATGTCTCTGAATGTTTGTAACTGTTATTTTGGCCTTTTTAACATTTGTATTGTCTTTCATAATATTACGTTAACTCAGTTGTTAATTGTGTGCATATTTATGTTGGAATTTTTAAAAAGTGATATAAAACAGATACTTTTTTATTAAGCAACACGCTATTTATGGGATCCTTTTTTTGGTTAATATTGTAGATCATTCTGTTTTGCTTAAAATATGGTAGCATAAACTGAAGAGAGCATTCTAAGTGTTAAGCAGTCTGTCTACAAGTAATTCTGCCTGGAACTAGAATGGCCTCAGGGTGAAAAATAGTAGGTCTCTTGTTTCATCTAAATGGACCTAAATCAATTGATGTCTGCAATTCTCTTTTGATGCATATACAGACTGTAGAACGTATAGTGAGAGTTATCTATATTTTTCTTCACTCCAAATTATTACCTGTTTTTCTTTTTTCCCCCACACTTTCCTCCAAACTTATATGGAACAGGGTGGGGTGGGAAGGTTTGCATCTAGTAGGAAGATTTGTCTAAAAGAATTTCCTGGTATTTCAACTGGCATAGAAATGTTGATGGCTACTAATCATTTGTCAGTTAAACTCCCCACCCCCCCAAAGCTTCTCTGTGAAACATGTAATCTTAATCTTAACTTTATTGATTTGAAGTATTGCATGTAATCTTGATTTTATTTATCTTAACAGATGCAGTTTATGTTGCTTTTTAGTCGTCAAGGAAAGCTTCGACTGCAGAAATGGTATGTCCCGCTATCAGACAAAGAAAAGAAAAAGATTACAAGAGAACTTGTTCAAACCGTTTTAGCAAGGAAACCGAAAATGTGCAGCTTCCTGGAGTGGCGCGATCTGAAGATTGTTTACAAAAGGTATAATTTTTATTTATCAGAAAGGTGAAATAGCAGAATCAAATGTTAGGTCATTTAGGAAATTGCAGACTTTTGAGTGATGACATTTACAAATCATGATTAGTAAAGATTTAGATGAAATAGGTTTAAGAGATAAAGCTTTGCGTTTTTAAAGTAACTGTTGTTTTGATTGATTACTCAGGCTGAAATGATAAAGGCAGAGAAATCATTTGAAAACTAATTATATAATTAAAGGCATAAATGGTTATTCATGCTTAATCATCTTTTTAGAAGAGTTAGTGAATTCATTTCATTGCAGAGGAAAATAGTGTCAGTATTTTAAATTGGGTGAGTAATTCTCTGAATTTAGACAAGCACAGATGCAGAGTCTAATAATCCCCTCTCCCCAAAAATCTATAAAGTAATGACTTTAGTCTATAAAGTAATGACTAATATTTGACATACCTTTTATGTGATTTTTAGAATCTTACTTTTACTCACTTATAAATACCTTGGGTACATAGACCATTTCAATCATATAGATGCTTAAAAACTTTGTGTATAGGTTGGGCACGGCAGCTCATGCCTGTCATCACAGCACTTTGGGAGGCTGAGGCAGGCGGATCACTTGAGATCAGGAATTCAAGACCAGCCTGAGCAAGAGGGAGACCCCGTCTCTACAAAAAATAGAAAAATTAGCCAGGCATGGTGGTATGTACCTGTAGTCCCAGCTAATTGGAAGGCTGGGGCAGGAGGTAGGCTTGAGCCCAGGAGTTTGAGGTTGCAGTGAGCTAGGATGACCTAGGCAACAGAGCAAGACCCTGTCTCAAAAAAAACCAAACAACTTTGTGTATATATAGGATCTGTCTGTAAGCAGTGTTTATTAATTTGAAGTACACGTTGCTGTGGCAGAGGTATGATTAGATATGATAATTTTGCCGAAGGTTTTTAAAAATTTGATTTTGCAAAGTGACTCATTTGAACACTGAGTTTTTTTTAAATGCTATGTATCTTTATTTTATTAATATCTGAAACTCTTTGAATACCTTAAAATTATCAAAATTGTTCTAAGTAGGTTAAAAGAATATACTTTCTTTGAGGGGACATTTAATTTGTTCCCCATTCCTGTTCCTTTTTGAATAATTTCTTGAATTTAAGATAAGAGCATTTTTGCATATAAAAATCTTCTTGTATGAATACTATGCATGGAAGTAACAGTAAGGGTTGCAAGGGGATGGAAGAGAAGTCTGATTTTCTTCTCGGCTTTCCTTTATTGCACTCCAAGTATAGATTGGGTTTTTTTGTGGGGGAGATGGCGGGGGAAGAAATGGAGATTATAGTACAGAGAGAGTTTCTTAAATATTATAGACTCTTCTTTACTATAGAATGAGTTTAGTCATCTTTGGGTGATTTTGCGTATAGTGTTTGGTTTAATACTTGCTAAAGATCGTAGAAAAATCATAACATTTGAGAGCTGGGAGAAACCTTACAATAATCTAGCCTTTTATTCTTTTTTTAAAGCTTTTTACACCAGGGGTAGAACCTTAAATAAAACAAGTGGAAGTGGAGTTGCTCTTGTGAAATTAGGAATGGGGAATCCTGTACCCTTGCTCACTTTGCCTCTACCTTTTGCACAGGAGACAGTTCAAAACCTCTGTTGTTGCTCAAACTTCAATTTTGTAAAAAGTGAGGATTTGGGAGAAGTGATTTGTCCAAGTTCATATGCTACTTAGTGATTGACAAGGGGCTGCAACTCAAATCTTAAGCTTGGAGGCAAAGGTTTTAAACAGAGCTGAAAAAAAGATCAGATTTGCATTTCTTAAAAGATTGAAATAGGATAATGGTGGGGGGAGGGGCTGAGACTGGCACCTGTGGGATTAGTAGGAGACTGCATAGTAATGAGTTGTTGAACCCAGATGCTGGAAAGGAGAGCTTATAAGACTTGGTCACCTCTAGAAATGGGGAAGGAGGCAAAGGAAAGGGAGGAGTGGGAGTGATTCACACTTCTGATTTGGCTAATGGGGTGAATGGTGAGCTAGAGAACTCAGCTCATTTGGGGGCAAGTTGATTTTGGGATGTCTATGTGACTTCCATTAAAAGATGCCTGGTTTTCTTGATGGGGTGTGGTTGGCATAGCCAGAAGTCTGGGGAAAATAAGCCAGAAAGCCAGCATTCAAGCAGCAGGCAAAGGGGATGAAGAAGGGACCTTCAGAGTAGAATGAGAACCAAAGAGAGAAAGTATTGGGTCTGCAAAGTCAGGGAAGCAGAGAATTTTGAAAATAAGATCACCAGTGCCAGATGCATAAAGTTCAATGAAAGTGAAGAAAGAATCTGTTAGATTTTACAGTGAGCATTTCATAAGATGCCTTTTGCCAGAACATTTTCAGTGGAATAGTAGAGACAGAATTCCCGATGTAATGGGGCGAAGTGTGAAGTGGAGAAATTTAAACAGCACGTTTGTAGACTATTTTGGGGAGCTTTGCTGTGAAGGACAGGAGAAGAGGTGGTAACCACCTATAGACGTAGGAGTGGGGGATGTGGTGTAAAAAAAAAGATGTGAGAGGCTTAAGCTTATTTCTAGATAGGAGAAGGAGTCCCCCGTGTGGAGGAGGAAAATACCAGCAAGGGAATCAATCCCAGGAAAGAGCTGTTAAGGGAAGAAAGGAAAGCACTGGTTGGTGTTCCTGTCCCATGCTGGGCCATCGCCTTTTCTTTTAAAAGCTATAAAAGGCAATCTAACCTGACTCTGATACTTATTAATACATCCAACCCCTTTAAATAAAAGGTGGATTAAAAAAAAACAGCTTTATTGAGATATCATTTATATTCAAAAGGTGTTTCTCTATACACTCCGCCCCAACATTTCATGCTGAAAACATCATCTACTGTACCACTTAAGAACTTATTTTTTGTTGATATAAACAGATGATTTGTTTTTCCTGCTCCAGCTGGAAGACAAGACCTTTTAAGCAAGAGAATTGCTGCTTAGCTCCTGAGAAATTCTGAACTAGCACTTTCGCTGTTCATATCAGCAAATGCATTTTGTTGTCTTTGTTCAATTGGCTCATCTACATTCTTCATCCTGAGTATTTGGCATACAAATGCCCGTTTTGGGGAGGGCGAGGTAGAGGGATAAGAACAATATTAGCTGAAAAGACAGACTGAAAATCTGGGGACTTGAATTCTGTTCCCTTTGTGCCATTAGCTAGTTTTGTGACTTTGAATAAGTCACTTTGCCTTTGTTTTCTCGTCTCAAAACGCTCTTGATAATCCCTTGAAGACAGAACACTATGCTTCTTTGATTCTTATTCTGTGCAGCATTTTATGGAAGAAGCACTGGATTAAAGTCTTTCAAAAATTAATTTAAAAGCACATACATCTCCAAATTACTAGCTTGAGAATTTGTCAAAGAGTACTTATTGATTTTCTTTACTAACAAAAGAATTTTTAATGGCATACCAGTGAGTATTGAGAACAGTTTAGCTACATTCACCCATAGTCAGCTGATATTTAGCTGACTGCAGAGAAGTCATGTGTTTCGAATATAAGAATAGGCACTTTCAGATGTTCTCTGAGTGCCAGTAATTAGAGTAAGCCTTAATCCACTGTGCTAAAAATAGCCAAACATACCTTTCTTCTTACTAGTCTATTATTAATTTTACTTCAGATTTAGACTTACAAATATGCACTAAGAGAACAAAATGAGCTCATTATTGAATTTTTAAAAACCATTTGGTCCTAAATATAGGGAGTACACTTCAGGTTCTCTTGGTAATCTTTTACTAAATCAGTATGACATTTTTTATTTCTCTTCTTCAAAGCTCATAAAATATTGTTTTGAGCATATTTTAATTTTTGCCAGGTGCAGAATTACTTTAATACAGTTGCTGGCTATAGTTTTTAATATAAAACTTGGGCTCTGGAATCAAATTGTTGTTCCTAGGCAGGTTACTCAAACCTGGGTCTCCTATAAATGCAAGTAATAATGGTATCTCTCTGGTAGGGTTGTTGTGAGGATTTGAATGGTAAAATATGCAAAAGCCTTGGCTGACATTTAGTGCCTCATGTAGGGTGAGGACTCAGTGAATGATATTCATGATTATGCTTGTTTCTTCTTTCCCTAAGCTTTCTGGAAAGAGTTGCATTCTTAATTGTGATAGCTATCTGTTCACCTACAATGAAGAATTCATTAATTTGATGGCTCTTTTTCCATTCTGAGTGAAAGTAAACATTTAGAGAGTGTTGTGGATTTTTTTTAATATTACTGGTTGGTGCTTAGACACATTGATCCTGATGACTTTTAAATTAATACTTCCAATTGATTCATACAGTTTAGGACCTTTGACTAGTGTTTAAGTGGTGTTTATTTGGAAGTAAAGAGGCAGTACTGTGGATAAGAAGCAAGAATGGAAACATTATAACATTATATTCTTTAATAGTAGCACTGAGGAAGTATTGAAAATAAGAGTAAAAGGAGTTTTACTTGAAATTGAGTATTAGTAAACTCTATAATGAAATTATTTAACATTCTGTTCATATCAGCTAGTTACATCTAGTTGTTGTTGTTTTTTTTTTTTTTTTAGACAGAGTCTCACTCTCTTGCCCAGGCTAGAGTGCCATGGCATCAGCCTAGCTTGCAGCAACCTCAAACTCCTGGGCTTAAGCCATCCTCCTGCCTCAGCCTCCCAAGTAGCTGGGACTACAGGCATGCGCCACCATGCCTGGCTAATTTTTTCTATATATATTTTTAGTTGTCCATATAATTTCTTTCTATTTTTTTAGTAGAGATGGGGTCTCGCTCTTGCTCAGGCTGGTCTGGAACTCCTGAGCTCAAACTATCCACCCACCTTGGCCTCCTAGAGTGCTAGGATTATAGGCATGAGCCACCGTGCCCGGCCTACATCTGGTTTTAATCTATCATTTTTATGTCAGTTCCTTTACTCTTTAGTTTTCTTAATTCAGAGAATCTTATGTATCATTTGTATCAATTTCCCCAAATTCAAAATAAGTTAGAATATCCCACTGCCTTTTTTTTTTGTTTGTTTGAGACATTGTCTCACTCTGTTGCCCCAGGTAGAGTACAGTGGCATCATCATAGCTCACTGCAACTTCCAACTCCTGGGCTCAAGCAATCCTCCTGCCTTAGCCTCCTGAGTAGCTGGGACCACAGGTGCCTGCCAGCCATGATGCCCGTCCAATTTTTCTATTTTTTATAGAGACAGGATGTTGCTTTTGCTTAGGCTGGTCTTGGACTCCTGAGCTCAAGTGATACTCCCACCTCAGCCTCCCAGAGTGCTGAGATTACAGGTGTGAGCCACCACACCCAGTCAAATATCTCATTGCCTTTTAAACAGATAAACAAAAACAGAGTAGTGATGGGAAAGAGAGGAAATACTTTGTTAAAGTTGGAGGTGATGCTCTGGTATATCCATGATTTATTCCCTTCATGATGATAAATGCACACATTTGAATGCCTACTCTCGATAAGACTACAGGAGACTCACCATTTTAAATAACTTACCACCGAATGTGGAAGTCGGGTAGAGTGGACGTAAAAAAGTCATGATATGTATGACAAGGGATTTGGTATGTAGAGTGGAAAAAGGCTTGGAGTTAAGGTCAGAAGATTGGGTTTCTTGTCCCGGTACTACCACTTGTGGGGCCTGTACTCTTGGGCATCTTTTCTTTTTCTTGTTACTGTTTTTTTTAAATCTGTAATCAAGGATGATAGTACTTACTGTTGGAAAGATCAAATGAGATGAGATGATTTTAATATTGAAAGTAATAGTGTTGTATGAATACTAGTTATTTTCATAAAGAGCAGGAATTCATTGAATCCCAAAACTGAGGTTGTGTGTATTTTTCTGTATATAATATTATTTTACATTAATGCTATGAGCAGTAATTGCCCATTGTGTTTTCTAAAAATCATTTAAGTGCTCCTTTGTGAAAATTATAATCTCAATTGAGACTTGTTTAGAATGTCTTAGGTATTTATTTTCTTTCTTTTCAAAAGCTTTAAATACACTTAAACCATTTAAAAATGCTCTTTAATCTTCCTCAAAGGACTTGCTATGCCTCAGTGTTGTTCATTAATAAGTTTGGCTTCCTTAGTTCAACCATAATCTGGTCCCATGTGCTAGGATCCTAATTTGGAGAAGAATATGAATTTCCCAATTTAATTCCTTCCTCTTGGGTAAATAAACTACACTTCAGTTCAACAGTTTTAGAACTTGAAAATTTTGAGGACAGATCTCAGTTTCCCTTAAGTGGAAGGAAATTTCTGTTCTCTTTCTCTAACTTCTGTCATAACTTGGAGCGTTGTTCTTTTCTTGGGGTTTCCCCAATCCTAGAAACCTCCTTTTTAGAAACAATTCTATGCTGTTAAAAATCACCTTAGGGGTGGGAGGTTGTGACTAGGAGAGGATAGGAGAGGGGTTTCAGGGTTCAATAGTGTTCTGTTTCTTGATCTGGGTAACATAGATGGGTTCACTTTGAAAATTCATTGAGCTTGTGTGACTTGAGGTCTTCTCTGTATGTATATTATACATACTCCAATAAAATGTCCCCCAACATTGACCTCACCTTGATAATATCTTCAATAAGTCCTTCAACTAGAAGGTTTGTTTTCTTCCCTGTTTAAACAACTTGTTTGAATGAATCCATAGTATATTTTGTTTTAATTAAGTTAAGAAAAATCTGGGTCAGCTATGTTTTAAAATGTTCATAGAAAGGAACCTGAAAGGAAGAAGAGCAAAGTTAGTTACTCTTTCTAGGTGGTATGATTATTTTTTTTTTTCAGTTTGCTTGCCTGTGCTTTTCAAAATTTCTCTTATGCATTTATTACTTTTGTAGTCTGAGAGAAAAATAATCTGTACTATTGTAAAAGAAGAAAACTGTATAAGCATGGGTTCTTTCACAATAGGGTATGAAAATATATTTAGAAAACATGATTACTGTGTAACTTATTTTCCACATTTGTATTTTGTTACAGATATGCTAGTCTGTATTTTTGCTGTGCTATTGAGGATCAGGACAATGAATTAATTACCCTGGAAATAATTCATCGTTATGTGGAATTACTTGACAAGTATTTTGGCAGTGTGAGTAGTATTTTATTTTAAGAAATTGGATGCCATAGTATTTTGTTTTAAATCTTTTCTCTAAGAAGTTTATTATTTGGTTGTCTTAGGGATTCCAACTGCAGGAGAGGACAGTAATGACTATTTCTTGTCAGTAGGCCTAGACAGTTAACTTCTAGAATTGCTGGCCCTATAGACCTAACTGATTTAATTATGATGGTGACAATGAGGTTTAAAACAGTGAAGTAGAAAGGAGTCCAACATAACCATTAATATTCTGGAAGTGCTTCGTATAGCATTTAGATTTGGTTTAGCAGTTCTAATCACATTGCCCAGGAAATATGTGTTTAAAGACCAGTTTTTAGTAGGAAATTGTTAAGTTGCCCACATTGGGAACATGCAAAGCCAGGTCTCATTTAGCTTGTAGGCATTATGTTTTCAAGTACTTGAGATATGAGATATGAAAATTAAGATTAGATAAACCAGTCAGCATGATTGCCGTTTTTAGAAAGAATTAAGATTGATTCGTTCTGGTCAAATTTTATTCGCTGCCTTGTGGTGAATAAACATCTTTTGCTTCCTTAAGTTTTTTTTTTTTTAACCCCTAATCAGTGAAGAGAGCTTTCTTAAGTTTTAATAGTATTTTCTTTGTCTTTTCAGGTGTGTGAACTTGATATCATCTTTAATTTTGAGAAGGCTTATTTTATTTTAGATGAGTTTCTTTTGGGAGGAGAAGTTCAGGAAACATCCAAGAAAAATGTCCTTAAAGCAATTGAGCAGGCGGACCTACTGCAGGAGGTAAGATACTTGTTCTCTTGACTAGGCAATAGCATGTTTTGCTTTTGCTGGGGAAGTCTCAGTCATCATTCTTATAGTTTCACAAATTACTCTGAAGCATGCTTGGCATGTAGTGTCCATCCATGTGCAGTTATTGATTGGAATATGTGTCAGTCATGTCAACTCAGTTATCTATGGATGGATGGTTCACTTTGGAGATGGTCTGTTGGTCTGGCCTCTTTTTGATGGCTCATTTTTGGGCCCCAAAACACTGGAGTCAGAACTTTTAGAGGACAGACTACTTTAAAAAGAGAAAAGATTGGCTGAAAATTAGCAGTAAGTTGAGAACTCTCCATCCATTGCTTGGAATTATTTAAGATAATCCCCTTGTTCATTAGGGTGGATAATCAGGAGTTGACTGTGAGATTATGTCATATTCATTCCAAATTAGTTCATATTTTCACTTCATGTCTCTTAAATGCACATGTAGCCAAGCATATGATAGTGTTTTCTAATTATACTTTTTGTAGTACTCTTGGGTTTTGTGTTAGCAAAACTAAATAAACAGTATTTGTACTTCTCTTTGCTCTTAAATAACAAACCATGTTCTGTCAAATTCTGCATTTTTTTTTTCTTAACTCCGTATTCCCAGAACCATAACTCCCTTTCCTTTCTAATTACCACAGTCATCCTGGGTTAATTGTATATTTGGTGCTGATATACCTTCTATTTCTGAAGTGTAAAATTTCATAGATAAGGCTACCTTTTCCTAAAAACTTAATGATACCTTTAATCAGATACCAAATTGAATTATGCTTTAGAGCTAATTGTGATTTTTATCATATAGAAAAACTATCTTATTTTTTCATTTACAGCATGAGAAGGAGTTAGTAAATATAAAAAAAATGTACTTTTTTCATTAAGGTAGTTAAGTTTGTGTGTGTGCATATATATAAAAGGTCTTAAATATTTTTGGCCCACTGGTTCATTTTCCAGAGGCACTGAAAGTATGATTTTGTATTTCCATTTTATTTTAATCCCTTCTTGTTTGTTATGTATTTGTTTATGAGTTTGTTCCTCTCTTTTTTTTAATTATTAAGAAGACTTTAAATACGTTTTTTTAGCATTTCTATTATAACAGAAAATGTCCAGTTTTAAGGGAATGAAATAAGGGAAGAAGAGTAACTTACTTTCTCCATTGTAACTTCTTAACTCTTGGCCTCTGGGGAGGTTTGTAAAACTACCCAGGAGTCCCCCTGCATCAGTCACTGACTGGGTGGGTTGTGGGGATTGCTTGAAGTTGACATGACATCATTTGAATATACATCTATTAAATGTGAGACAGTGCATTGTGTATTTAATGATGTTGGCATTATCAAAAGAATGGTTCAGGTGCCTGCAAAGGTGAGGCATTTGATTGGCAGTCCTGCTGCCACCTGCTATTCAGTAGTGAAATGAGCACCGGCCTTTTGCCTCGTGTGTACACTTTGCCTTGGTGGTTTATTAATTGACTGGACACATCATTTTAGAGATTCTTTTTTAAATATCAGGTGTGCTGACTACAAGCTTATATTTTACTGTTATAAAACTGGTTTTTTAAAGTTAGCATCTTCTTATTTTGCTGTTTACTAATCAGACTTCTTAAAAAATTAGGTCAAAACCAGGATTAGGAATTAGGAATTTTTCATATTTGTCTGTTCCTTTGATCACTTTTATATTTTGTTATTATGGATCTATGTTCTATCAGAACCTAGTATTGCCTCCAAGTTTTTCATCATTTTATGATTGATTGCATTTGCTTTAAAATGTTTTAAAGCTTATTAAAGTTTAGCTTTTAATTTTAATGTTTTTCCTGGAGAGTAATGTTTAAGGTTCTGATATCTCTGTCACCCAGGCTGGAGTGCAGTGGCTGGATCATAGCTTACTGTAACCTTGAACTCCTGGGTTCAAGCGATCCTCCTGCCTCAGCCTCCCAAGTAGCTGGGACTACAGGCGCGCACCACCACACCTGGCTAATATTCTTTTTATTTTTTGTAGAGAGGAGCTCTCGCTATGTTGCCCAGGCTGGTCTTGAACTCCTGGCCTCCAGCGATCCTCCCACATCAGCCTACCAAAGGGCTGTGATTACAGGCATAAGCTGCTGAACCTGGCCTCTTGTCTTCCTTTTTAAAATACTATTTTTATGTCTTTAATTGAGGAAAGTAGGAATAGTGAGAAAGGTATAGGATTTGCTATGATCCTATGTAAAATTTTCCTTACCCCCTCCTCATCCTTGTTTAAAAAAAAATTGACTACTGTTAATTACAGTTCCTTGTTTTTAGAAGAGAGCTATGTCCCTGTTTCCCTTCTGTGACTCTGTGACTACTTTTACATTGTTTGTACACAGTCCAAACTGAAGAGTACATTAATACATTGTCAATTTAGGGGTGTAGGTGAACCATTTTTCTTAGCCATTCAGGTCTTGAGGAAGCAGAAGGTGGTGGTCCATTCTGAACTTAGAGTGAGTTTCAATATGTTGCAGGTTAAGGCCTTTATGAAGCCAAGCACAAGGCTATGTGGGGCAGTAAGGCTTCACATTAGTCTTTTACTTCATCAACATACTTTCAGAAGAAATTCAGGGATGGCAAGATGTGTGTTTCCTGAAATAGTTTCTTTTATATGTTGTTACATGGTACAGGTTTACATCTGTGGGAAAGTATTTGAATATTATGTTCATAAAATAGAAGGTGGAGTAAAATGAGCAAAAGCACTCCATAAACTGCTAAAAAAGTTTTTGTTCTGGATACCATGACAACAAAAATGACTATGACAGTAACCAATGCTTATTGAGTGCTTGTATGTGAGGCCCTGGGCTGAGCAGTTTGCTTTAAGCATCCTGCGCTAATCCTGAGGTCACCCTGTGAAAGGGTTAGAGGTAGCCCTTTTTAACAAATGAGAAAGTAGAAGCTCAGTGAGGGTCCAGTGACTGGTCTGAGGCCACCTGGTTAGCAACTGGAAAAACCAGGATTCCAAACCCAAATCTGCTAGACTCCTGAGCTGTGTGAAATCTTAACTGCTGTGCTCTGTCCCCCCATTCATGTATTGTCTTGGTATGTATATTTAAATGTTTTGGCTTAGATACCATCTTCTGTGTTTCTCAGTTATATAGTGAGAAATTCAAAATTCTCCCAGAGGTTTTTCTGTATGGAACAGAGTAGATTTCCTAAGACCAATGCCATCTTTGACTTCTTAGGCTGGGAATTTCCAATGTCCAAATTATCAGTAGTTGGAATTTTTTATTGGATATGTAGATATAAATAATAATTTTTAATTTATTTCTCATTGGATGGATCAAAATGCCTGGATCTATAATAGCTTTTTTGGTCCTGTAATTTGGGGTATAGCATTACCTTAGTCAATATCATGAAATGATTTTGCTTCCAAAATTATAAATACAGCTGTGAAGATACTTATCTAAATTCAGCCTTAAATTTGTAGTAGAAGTCCTAATTAGTTGACTTTAATTTTTCATGTGTCATGATTTTTCTATTTAGTGTCAGGTCTTTTACTTGATTATTTCTAAGCACCAAAGATGACTTTGAACTTATAATGAACTTATGTCTGTTGGCTTAAAGGTATATGCAAATCTCAAAATGATTTTTTTTCAATTTTTTTTTTATTTCAGCATATTATGGGGGTACAAAAGTTTAGGTTATGTATATTGCCCTTGCCCCCCATCAAAATAATTTTGATATTAGTTTTTTTTAATTTTTGAACTATACATTTCTATACTTAGGAATGCTTATTTTCTTCAGAAAACTTTCTTTTTTTTTTTTTTTTTGAGACAGAGTCTCACTCTGTTGCCCGGGCTAGAGTGAGTGCCGTGGCGTCAGCCTAGCTCACAACAACCTCAAACTCCTGGGCTTAAGCGATCCTACTGCCTCAGCCTCCCGAGTGGCTGGGACTACAGACATGTGCCACCATGCCCGGCTAATTTTTTGTATATATATATTTTAGTTGTCCATATAGTTTCTTTCTATTTTTAGTAGAGATGGGGTCTCGCTCTTGCTCAGGCTGGTCTCGAACTCCTGACCTCGAGCGATCCACCCGCCTTGGCCTCCCAGAGTGCTAGGATTACAGGCGTGAGCCACCGCGCCCGGCCTAGAAAACTTTCTTAAAATTTTCCCTTTTACCCAATTTGTATAAACATCATGTAGTTTAGGGTAGTCTTTCATTTTGTAGGCAAACAGGGAAGGGGGTTAGTGGATAAAGATTTTCTGTTAGCGTATTACAGTCAGTAAATAACATAACATAATATAGATGTGTATTTGAATAATAATTGCTAAAATGTTAGCATTGTATTTAAATAATAAAATATTTTTATTTTGTAATACTAGTCAAGTGCAATAGTGAGAAGGAAGGCAAGAGTAGAATAAAGAGTTCGATCTGTAACTGTGAACAGTTAATTGAGATAACTCACTGCCTTTGGACCAGTCAAGATATCTTTTATATTTGACTTGATTACTTGGTAAACAAGGGCTCAGTTTTGACATTTCTAGACTGAACTTTATGTTAATCCCTTTTGGTGTTTGGTTATATGAATGTATAGTTAGATTTGGGGGTAAAGCCCAGAAATTGGCCATTTATCCAAATTTTAATGTTTCACTATCGGAATTTAAAACATGTCTTCTTAACATGCCACTGGCACTAAAGCTGATTCTTAAATCAACATGCTGAGATTATTATATATTGCTCTTCTTTGCAATACTTGGAATATTTTTCCCCACCACCTATTTTAAGCTAGATTTTTTGAGGAGTAGGGTGGAGGGTGGTAATGCAATTGGATTTACTTAAATACACATATAATGACAAAGGAAATAATAGCGTGGCATTTTTTCTGTAAAGTCAGGAACTTACCAGTTTTTCTCTGCTCCTTAATTTTATAGAGCCAGAATGAAGAATGGGGAGGTTTGTCTGAGGATATCTTATGATAAAGAGCAGTCTAAGGCTTTAGTCCCTTTGACCCCCAACTTATTTATTGGTAACTACTAAATTTACCATTTTTGTGGCATGGATAAAATGGGGTGCTATGCAAAGACCGTTGCACGTGAGATGATTTCAAGTCCTTGCTTGATCCGTGAAGATCAAATAGTTAAATACCGGGAGGTGGGCTTTAACCCTTAGTGGTAGATGCATGATGGTGTTGATCAGCGCTTTGAGATGTGTCAGCCTTTCTTTTTTATACTAACAGCATCATTTTGAAATTTGTGGTGTTTTTTTCTTTTGAGCTTTGTTTGCTGTTGGTATTGTTTCTCACTAAAGTAATCTGTGAAATGCAAAATAAGTGAGGTACCAAAAGCAAGCATTATACTCATGAATTTGCTTCTACTTTTGAGATGATCCACTTTATGAATAGATTTACTGGATTTACAGTTGTTTATCTGCCTTGTCTAGAAAGTGGTGCTCTATGGAGAATTAGTGCTGCTAAAATTGATTTTAGTTCTGGGAGCTGCATGATATATCTTAGTACTATGCTATATCTTTGTGAAAGTAATAATTAATAAGTCTGTGGGACGGCATAAAAATGGAACGGTAAGACTCTTATGAGAAAATGTGATTTCTTTTTAAAAAGAAGCTTTTGTAACTTTAAATTATTTTAAGTAAATAAGTACTTTTTGAAGTATTTAATAACATGCCTTTTAATATGATGTTTTAGGTTTTTTGAAAGTCAAGTCTTGCCATAACTAAGAATATTTGGGCATACTAGTCAAAGTCCAGAATATCTTAAATTATTTTAAAAGAGTTAGATACTTTCAAATATATATAATGATGTTATTCAAGAGAAAAAAGCATTTTGATATAAATCCTCTTAAAATTTGCTTTAATAAGACAAACTCCTGTAATTCCTTTGTGTAATTACCACGGTTTATGTAAAAACCTTTAAGCCTAAACCTCTCTTTTAAATTGGGTTAAAAGTTAACAAAGCTGTAGTCTTTTATGCCAGCATATTTTAGTTTTTTATAGATAAATGTAATTAGAGTCTCCTAGACCAAATTCTGGATAAATGAGCTTTAATTATATTAGTGCTTGAAATCAGTGGTCCCCAACCTTTTTGGCACCAGGGACCGTTTTCATGGAAGACAATTTTTCCATGGACTGGGTGGGGGGGTGGATTGTTTCAGGATGATTCAATAACATTACATTTATTGTGCACTTCATTTCTATTATTATTATATTGTAATACATAATGAAATAATTATACAACTCACCATAGGTTGGGGACCCCTGCTTGAAATGGAAAATACAGAAGAGCAGATAGAGAAAATTTAGAAAACAGAACAAATCTTGCCTTTTACTTAATATTTAATAAGAAACAATTTGGCCAATGTCGTTGGTCACTGGTTTTCAGGTTGTAATCATTTTGCTGTATGTTTGTGGTTTTGAGCTTTTTTCTTTGTCTGCTTTTCAGAATTTTGAGGATTTTCTCCCTTTCTGTTTCATTTCTAACTCATTTTGAGCCATCTCTTGCTACTCTACACTGTTTGTAATGATGAAGAGTCGGAATACCTTAAAATATCCAGTAACTATAAATCTGATCTTTAGCAGTTTTTGACTAGAACCCATAGTAATAAATATATTTTTATATCATGATGATATGTAAACAGAAACTGAAAAACAAATTTATTGACTAATACTCTCATTTCTTGTTTTGCAATCTCATATTTTCTATTCTATTCTATTTTTCTTTTTTTTAAATGCCTATCCTTACCAGCAATTGATTTCATGAGCCCTAGGGTTGGAATCTACACAGGGGCCTGCAAAGAGTATATTCTAAGGTGTCAGTGGTGATTTATTAAATTAAAAGGTACTTTCTGAAAAATTTCAGGTTTGAGTTCTTTTTCTCCCTACTGACATTTTCTTTTGTTTCCTCTGTTGCCTTTTTTAAAAATAAAAATTCCCATTACGGAAAAATTAGCAAATATAGGCAAGCACACTAGAATATAGTCTTACCCACCAACCAGAGCCAATGAGATTAACTCCATGGTTCTCATTGGGTGGGGGTGGCATGATTGTGCCCCCCCCAGAAGAATTGGGCAATGTCTGGGGACATTTTTGGTTGTCACATTGGGGGTGCAATGCTGCTGACATTCATAATAACAGGTAAAGACCAGGGTTGCTACTGAATATCCTAGAGTGCACAGGACAGCTCCCCCAGAATAAAGAATTATCTGGTCTCAAATGTCAGTTGTGCCCACGTCGAGAAACCCTGGTTTAATTTAACACCATGGAATAAAGATTCCATTTACATTCATAGACTGCTACATCTTTTCAATATTATATGTAGTCCACAGTATAAACAACTGGCTGAAAATTAATGAAAAATGCAAAAGGAGGAGGGGAAATAACCCCTAAAAATTGTGAAAGAAGGATTAAATGTGCTTAAGAACACATAAATAGTTATAAAAATCACCCCTGTGATTCACCAAAACTACCTTTTTACTTGGTAACCAGTGACTGGGGAGATAATCTATGGTTGACTTAGAACCTGCAGCAGAGCTTGTGGGATGTTACTATATAATTTAATTTCCTCAACAACAGCCAGGTCTTTTAACTTCTATCAAGGTAATTGAGTTTTTATGTTGAAACCAAATTGAGTATACCCTGTAGGCAGTCAGAACACTTTTGAATTTTCTGCCAGTTTCCCTATCCACTTTAGGGATTTGTTAATTTCTTAAAAGAGGAATAGTTTAATTGAACCAGAATTTACATATATAGACTTGTTGCATATAGAGGCTTTTTTGTTGTTGTTCCCTTGCACTGTCTTAGCCGTAAAGATTTTACTTAGTAAAGCTATTTAGAGTTTGAGAATTTGGAATTCTATGATTCCAATAAATCTTTTATGTTTAGAAAACTCTGATTAAATTCAGGGTATTTCAAGGCAAATACAATGCCGTTACCGTAAAATACACATAAAATATTTCTTCACAGTCTAAAGTTATATTTCCTAAGTTAATCTTTCTGCTTTTTTATTTTAAAAGTACAACTAACTGTCAGAGGAAGTAATTTGTCCTTACTATTTGATAACTAACGGATTTTAAAGCATGGTTTATAAGGTGTAGTAAATTTACTCCCATCATTATTTTTAAGACAAATTTATAAGACAAATCCAATAGAAATAGACCAACAGCACAATAGAAAAAGATAGCAGAAGACAGAACAAGTAATTCACAGATGAAAGAAAAACAAATGGTCCTTTCATTAAGGGAATGCAAATTAAAATATCAACTAGACTTTTCTTGGTTTGTTTTCTCTTGCATTGGCAAAGATGAGCAACACCCTTGTTGCTGCTTGTGAACACTAGTTGTATTTTGTTTTGGAGGATTAGTTGGGCAATATCTATTAATGATTAACTGTGTACACCTTTTGACCCATCAGTTATACTTCAAGGAATTTTATCCAACAGAAATATACTAATGTACCAAGACACATGTTCAGTATAATAAACCATTGAAACTTACCCAAACTTCCATCAATGGAAAATAAGTTAAGAAAATTACAATACAAAAATACATGAAACTGGTACATAGCTGTAAAAGAAATGAGATCGATTTCTATGTAATTGTATGAAAAGTTATTCAGGGTATATCAAGTGAGAAAATATCTAGGAGCAGGATATTAACTAATTTAAGTGTTACCTCTGAAAATGTTTTAAGTTCCCCCCTCCCTTTTTCAGAAGTGTAAAACAAGCATGTATTTAGTATTATAAATTTTTTAATAATGGAAAAATGCTGCTGTATGAATGAAAGAGTATACACTGTTGCTCCAGATGGTAAAACTAGAGTAGAATTTACTAAAATAAAGTTTCAGCACGTAAAATAAAGCACTTGTCTGCTCTTGGCCATTTTAGACACTAACCATCTGGAACAACCATATATCTCTTGCCACTCATCGCTAACTTATTGCAAAAAAAAATCATTTGACTTTCTTAGTCACAAATGCTTGTGAAATAAGACTGACACCATGAGCTGTGTCATCTGAAAGGTGCCTTATAGAGTGCTTTCAGTTCTTCTCTTTTCTTTATTCATTGCTCAAAATAGATCTTAATGAGATTAGATGCTCTCAGACCCACTTGGTCTTTAACACAAAGAATAGGGTTCCAGAGTTGAGAGTAAGGACTTTGCATCCTTTGTCACAGAATTCAATTTGGGGCAATGAAAAGGACCATTGTGTTCTAGAACATGAAAGACAAAGCATACTACTTTGTAGTGCAAAGAATAAGTGAAGAAGCAAGCCCCTTTACAAGAAAAACTGCAATAGAGTAGTAACTTGAAATTACACTTATTTATACTTTTCATTAAATGAAAATTATCTTCTTTTACCACATTGTGTACTACTATTAATAGAGAATCAGGAGACAGGCAGTCAATCTTGGATATACAATACCATTTACTTAAGCACTTTTTATTTCAACAAGACTTAAAGCCCAGAGATAATTGTTAGTTTACATAACTCCCCAGTTGGTTTTACTCTTGTGAAACGTAAGCCCAGTATGGTGAATATCTAGGAAATTTTATGGTAATAGGGTTTGTCTTTTCTTAGGAAGGTAGGTGGTTTTGAGAACAGGTGTAGCTTGACTTGTCTCTGCTGTGTGTTAATTGTCATCCTACACTTCTTCCCACTACATCTGGGCCTTCTTGTAGGAGATGAGAACAAAATTATTCTTAATGCAGAGGAAAGGTGAAGACGCATGTTTTCTAAGGGGAAAGTTAAGGTAATGTAGAGAGTAATGACAATCAGGAATAGGATAAAGGGAAAAGCATATTAGAAGGGAGAATGGAAATGGAATCAAAAGCATTGGCCTTGGCCAGCGCAGTGGCTCACGCCTGTAATCCCAGCACTTTGGGAGGCTGAGGTGGGAGGATCACTTGAGGCCAGGAATTGGAGGCTGCGGTGAGGGGTGCTCCTGCCTAGGTGACAGACAGAGCAAGACCAAGTCTTAGTATCTGAAAAAAAGAAAGCAAACAAACATTGGTTTTGGGTAAGAGTCTCTCTCCTTTGTTGTGAGGCAATAATGGGGTAAAGCTGTAGATCTTTTTTTCTTTTCTTCGTGAGTTAGATGAGCAAAATTGAGTTGTCATTTTTTTTGCCCTGAGAAATGACATCATCTAGAGAAGAACCATTAGGGACTGGGGAGGAGCAGAGGGGTGTATGACTGAGGACAGTGTGGTGAAGATTTGGCAATAGACTTAGTGGGGAGCAAATTAGTTATGAGCAGAGAGGATTGCCCAGGATGGAAGGTCCATTTCAGGTTGAAAATAATACGTTGTAATCTTTATTCAAAGAATAGCTCTCCAAAGAATCTGTACTGAGGGCACCATGTGGCTTATATTTGTGTAATACAGCTAGATTGGAAAGTGTTTTTTCTTATTATTTTCGTTTTGGCCTTTATTCCCACTTAATTTAAATCACAGGCATTTCAGTGTATTAAGAAACTAATAGATTGCTGAGTTCTATATATGATTGTTTCCAACAGGTGCCCAGGGGAAAAGCAAGATAGGAGGCCTAGGCCTGCACAGGGTCCCTTGTATGCTGTGACAGACTTTATTCTTACCCTCCCTAATTCTTAATTAATATAATTTTCTTATAACTCACAAAATGTACTGGTGTTAATGAGGGCTCAGAATACTGGAGTTTGTGTTGAATCACTATATTTTCTTTGTATATGAGAGAAAAATATCTTAGTTAATTATGGGTATATCTCTATCATTTAGCTAAAAATCAGCCTTAAATGTTAAATGGTCCTTAAGGCATTTATTTATAGCAGAACTTTTTCAGACCCTAGCAGTCTTAGCTGGGAAATTATTTAAAACATGTTATAGCAACTTAAAAGTGGTAAAAGAATACATTTACTTTTATGCATTTTAGGGTTTCTTTTCTTCTTGAAGGATGTTTTTCTAATGAAGGGGGTTTTCTCCCTATGAAGAGTATTGTTCACAATTGATGAATGCTAATTTCTTAAGTACAGTAATATGGATCATTGCCTGTAAAGAATAGTTTGGCTTACCATCAGCTCCTTCCTTTCCTAAAGGTCATAAAAGGTCTGTCAGATAAAGAGTGGTGGAAATACCTGGGGCGATCACATTTGAGAATTGTTCCTGTAGAATTGTTTGTTCTGGTTCATAGTAAGTCTTCTGGGGAGGAAAGGCTGCATACCCAGCTCTATTTGGGACACCACCTTTCTCTTTTCTTTTAATGAGCATAAGCTTTCCATGGTTGCTTTTTACATGGTGCGATATAAAATTAAGAGAGAAAACAAAAAGATTAGAAACTGTAATATAAAGGCTCAAAGAACTGGTGTTATTTAGGTGAAAGGTTATTTGACAGACTTAAACTTTTCTTGTTCTCTCTCCAGAAAACAGAGAATATGTTTCACAGCAAGAGTTTCATTGGGTGTAAGAAAGCGTACTAGAATACGTGCTGGAGTACTGACATGCATCAAAATGTAGTAGGATATATGAATTCAGTTTGTAATTATTATTTTGTCGAGTTTGTTATTTATGTTTTAGCATTACCTGGAAAGTCTATAATTATATTAAATTCCAAGGGATTGTCCCAATTACTTCATTAAACTGATATTTTCATAGGGAATTTTGCTCTGATAATGATCCATCATCAGGGCTTATAATTTATTTTTTTGCACCCAATATTGAAATATGTTCAGAGGTTCATTGACAAAAAAGTACTCATTAAATACTGTGAATTGCTAATACCATTGATACAGAAGTAGAATTTTCCTATGAAAATGAGAGCTTCTGTAAGAAAATGAAGCATTTGGGAGTTTAATTTATTATTAATAGTATTATTTTAATTTGCTTCTTCATTCCACTATAATTTATTCTGAGTAGGGAAGAAAAAGGGCAACTGTCTCTTTAAAATGTTTGGGAATTCTTGAAAGGGTACTCACCCTAACAATTATCTGAGGATTAAAATTTAACTGACTTTCCTCCTCAGATACTTTTGTATTTAATGGTTGCATAAGTTTAGGGATCTATTAGATTTTTTTTTTTTTGGAACAGTTTATATGATGTTGTAGCTCAAAACTTAAAAGTTCCAACTTGAATAAATATTAAAATGAGGATACTTTTAAAACACTCAAATAAGTAGTTTTAAACTTTTGGAGTCACAAACCTTCTGGTGGGGCTTATAATCCCTTTGAGAGTCTCAAGGGTGATGAGCCCTCTCCCCAGGAAAATTTGTATGTAATTTTGCCTCAGATTTCAGGGAATTCTTGGAGCCCATAGAAGTCCATCTGTAGACACTCTAGGGTCACTTTACAAACCTCACCTCAGGTTACATTTTCTTCCTTGTTGATGTGAGAAACATCTTGTTATAGATATATTTGTAGGCATATACATTTGACAAATCTGGAGGGTTCTTTAAAATCTATCTGGAGGATTTTTTAAAAAGCAATATCCTTAGTCTCAAAGTCACACTCTTTGGATTTTTGGTTTTTGTAGCTCTAAGTGAACAGTTAAAAACTTTCATTGCTACTTAAAGTACCCGATAGGTGACTACTTTTCCACTTTTTTTCTAGCATCTCTATTTCATGTAATAAAATCCTGATGAATGTAAACACTGGTGGGAGTATTCTAATTGAATTTTCAGTTAACTCAATACTGACCAGATAACTTACACTGAAAATCTTTTCAGAATATTTTTAGTAAATACAGTGTTTCAGGATTTTGTAGGATTTTTGGAGGACATGGGTCATCATTTTGTTTACCATCATATACAGTAAAGTTATAAAAGATGAATCTGAACTCCTGGGCAATGTCTAGAAGTTAAATATTCAGTTATAAACCAAAGAACAAAAGCAAGCAAAAACTTAAGCTTTTGGTAACTTTAGGTACTGTGAACTCAATGTTCTAGAAATCTGATTGTATCTATGTCAGTTTGTACACTGTGTATAAGAATATATGTATTTCTTTTGTAGCCACGTCATGAATATTTTAATGTCCCTGTGTACTAAATGACTACTCATCGAGTATGCAGAATTTCACAGAGGAAATAGAGTGCTGATGTACATATGAAAGAAAATGTCCTCAGCTTGGTGACTGATTATCTTGTATGACAATAACAGAATATTTCAGAACCAGTACCTTTATGATTGTATTTTTTCCTATTCTCATTCCTAATTCTTTTCCATTTTATTTTCATTCTATATGTGATCTTGATATAGCTTATTCCTGTCTGAAACTGATTTTATCTCATTTTGACAAAATATGGCCTATGAGTGTTTTGAGTAATATTTCATTTTAAACATATGCATGTTATCATTAATGAACCATCTGTGACTAATCTTGTAGAAAGAAAACCTGACAATCATTAAAATGTTTACCAAAGAAAATATAGCTGAAGTGCTAGTTCAAAATAAGCAGTGCCATAATATATAGCATAGTTTGGTCTTCAGATAGAGGCAAGGGGGAATGATTTTGTGTGATTATCTTACAATCTATATGAGCTAATGTGTTCTAATGTATCATATAAAAGTGTATGTGGAAATAATACAAGAAAGCAAAATTAATCTGTACTATTGTATAATATTTAAAGTTAAAACTTTCAGTTTTTAGGAAACCTTGAGCACCACATTTATTGAATCACATTTGTGCTATGTAATAATATCAAACAATCCCTTTAAGAATTTATAGAAAGCTATGTCTGAAAAGTCTCTTCTGTAATATCTATTGCTTAATAGTAGCTTTTTCAAAATATTAATGCTGACTTTATTTTATAGTTAAAAAATCATATTTTGAAAGGAATCTATTCTAAAAAGAAGGAAAAAGAAAACATCCTAATGTTAAGTTTTAATACCTAAAGACTTATATTTTACTAGTTATGGCTTTCTAATATATTAAGTCTGCATTTAAATACTTAATGCTTTATTAACTGTGGCTTTATATTTCTGAATATTAAAACTTTTAATATTGATCACTATTGTATATTTTAATAAAACATATAGCATGTTTTATTATAAAAGGAAAAGTAACAAATAATTTCATTATTTATATCTAGAGAGCTTAAAGCCTGAGTTTAGTAAGTTATTAAACAATAACTTCAGAACAGGATCAAACGGGTTTACCACTGAAAGAAGACCTATGAAAATGTGTTTTGACCAAACTTAGTATTGGGCAGGTACACAGATGAGTTATTTCCATTCTAACCATTCTTGCTGTAATACATTTGAAGCACCTGGATGTGCTATCAAATGAGAAATTTAGCATTATACATTTGAAGCGTTGAGAAACATTGGTCTTTCATTTCCATTTGTTTCCTCCATCCCTTCCTCTGCCCCACAATATGTTATCCATCTGGTTTTAATGCTACACAAATATGCATTGTCTCATGCCTGTTTGCTTTGGATGCTGTGTGCTGAGCTGTAACCAAATGTTGCTTCTTTTGTTATCTGTATACAGCTGCTTGCTTTAAATTAGTAGATTCTGAAATAGCTTTCCTTGCATGTCTAAAATAAAAGTATTGCATGTACTTCCTTCGTCTCATGTGAATGACTTTTTTCTTCTCCATCCCTCATAAAATAACGTTTTATATTTTCATTTTTCCAGGTAAATTTTTTTTAGTTGTGGTAAAAAACACATAACACAGAATTCACCATCTTAACCAGTTTTAAGTGGACAGTTCAGTAGTGTTAAGCATATTCACAGTGTTGTAACAGATCTCCAGAAGTTTTTCATCTTGTAAAACTGAAACTTTATACTCATTAATCAACAACTCCCCATTTCCTCCTCTCCCTCAGCCACTGGTAGCCACCATTCTATTTTCTGTATCTATGAATTTGACTACTTTAGATAATAGTTTTTCTGGGTAATTTTGAGCTATGATTTCAGTACAAACGTGAAAGGTACATTTTATTTTATCAATACAATCTTTAAAAACTATTCGTACAAGTCTCAAGGAATAAAGCATGTGAATGAGTCTTTGAAACTAGGCCTTTTAGAAAGGACAAATATTTCAAATAATGCCTATCTGATAAGCAACATGATTCTTTTCAGGAAATGATATATAAGATTGCAGGCAGTGAGCACACAGGGGACATCTGATGAGCTCCAGGGAGTAGTTATGGGACATTTTTACATGGATAAACTGAGAGTGTAAAGATGTAGCCATCCTTTAATACATTAAAGGTTGCATGAAGTTTTAAAAAACTAACATTAAATGGAAATAATTATTTAAAAATTGTTTTATTTAATATTTATGTGATTCAGATGTCATCCTCTCAATGTATTTAATGTTTAAGGCTAAACATTATAAATGAAAGAGATTGGCTTACATCACTCTTGGGAGTGTTGCATCACTTCCATTAGATTTTCTTAAAAATCTTTATCATGAAGCTGGGTGTGGTGGCATGCGCCTGTAGTCCCAGCTACTTGGGAGGCTCCCTTGAGCCTAGGAGTTCATGTCCAGCCTAGGCAGCATAGTGAGGCCCCATCTCAATTTTTAAAAATAAAAATAAATAAAAAAATTTAAATTTAATATAAAAACTTCAAGACACACAAATATAGAGAATAGTATTAAAAAAACCCTCATGTGCACATCACTCAGCTTGAACAACCGTCAACTTGTCTACTTGTTTCCCCAACCACTCCACCCCTATTTTTGCCTCATTATTTTAGAGCAAGCCCTAGACATCTTGTCATTTTATCTTTAATACTTAAGCATGTATCCCTAATAGAAAAGTACTATGCCCAACAAAATTAACACTAATTAATTCCTTATTAATATCTTGTGCCTTGCTCAGTTTTCCCTAATTGTCTGAAAAATGCCTTTTTCTATTTGGTTTGTTAGAACTGGTTTCCAAACAAGGCCCACATTGTATCTGGTTGATGTGTCTCTTAAGTTCTCTCTTAATCTTTAACAAGTTGTCTGCTTTTTCCCCCCTTTGCCATTTTTTTTAAACCAGGTTTTATGTTATAGAATATCCTACATTATGTATTTGGCTGATTGTATTCTTGTGGCAATGTTTAGCTTGCTCTTTTATCCTCCATCTGTATTTAGATCTGTAACCTAACTAGACTGAGGTCCAATTTGAGGGGAAAAAATTCACAGATTAGACTGTCTTTTAAAAAATATCTTTTTTCACTAAAGCTTATCTTTACCTATTTTCATTACTACACGAACATACCAAAAGGTCATCATATAAACTGTAGAGTTGGTTAGTAGTACTTCAATTTAGTACTAAATGCTAAATACCTTCATTTAGATTTCACTTGGTGTAACTATTATATATCAGCTAACATTTTTTGAGCACTTTCTATAAATCAGGCACTGAATCTTAACTCACTTAATCTGAACCTATGAAGGTAAGTACTTTTATCCTTGTTTTCCAAATAAGGAAACAGACCATAGAGTTTCAGCAATTTATTTAAGATTACACCATGAAGTGCTTTACATACAATTAAATCTAATGTTATAAGGATTTATGGTTTAATATGATTTTTCTTCTTGTTTTGTGCTGTACCACAATTAGGATGCAAAAGTAAGTTTATTATTGGATACCAAAAATTTACATTGTTTCCCCCATTAAAATACAGTGTGCCATTTAATTATAAAATTGTTGCTAGTAATACCTGGAAGTTGACCTTTTTTATTTTGTGATATACAATATCAGCCACTTTGGACATTTTTAAAACAATTTTTTTCTAGATATGCCTGCTTTGTTTTGTCTTCCTTTGACACTTAAAAACAAGTATTGGTTCCTAGATAGGACAAAAATGCCTTTTGTCGCAGAGCATTCTTTCTATATGTGGCCTCCACTGGCACCACCGGTTGCCCTGGGGAGGTCTGGGAAGGTGGCTGGCTGTTTCTGAAGCCTTGTCACTGTGGACAGTCAAGTAGAAACTTCAAGAGGGAAGACATTTCTGTAAATGCATGTGACAAAAAAGAGCATGGAAAACATTAGGTGAAGAATTTGGGAACTTGGTGGGTGGTGGTGGTGGCTTCCTGCTTTTTATCTGGAAGAGGTTTTGAATTTAACCACTAAGATAACTTATCTTTCCTACATATAATTGAGTAGCAGTGATTTCATAAACTGCCAGTGAAATTGCATTGGGCCTGACTGCTTTTTGTGTTACAGCACAGGTATCCAGCACATTGGTAGGTAATCAGTATGTGTTTAATGAATGCTGAAAACGTCCTTCTGTGGTCTCCAAAGTTTTGGGCACAAACCCCTAAATAACCACTGGCTGTCACTAGTAGAATGTACCTATGACACTAAATTGCTTTCTTTATTCTCTAAAATGAGCATGTCCTTCCATGTCAATTTTTCACATTCTCAAGACTCCCTGGATCTGCTTACCAGAGTCTCACATTTTCCCTCCACAGGAAGCTGAAACCCCACGTAGTGTTCTTGAAGAAATTGGACTGACATAACTCTCCTCCCTTGTTGATGACTTCTTGTGGCATTTCACACACTGTAGATGGTCACTGCCTTCATGTCCATGTTAGCTAATGGTGTAAGATGATGTCTTGTCAGTATTACTGTTTTGCTAAGCCGCTTCATTCAGGCCTACACAATTTTTTTTTAAAGGGAACTTTGCTTAATCAAGTGATAAAGTAAGGGACTTAAATATGAATTAGTAATAGAATGATACAGAAAGATAACTTTTCTGGATATTCTAAAGTTTATAGGTTAGTTTCTCTTAATCTGATTATGTGCATATATGAAAATAACACATCTATATACGTGTAAAATCAAATAATCAGGCAATATACATTTATTAATTACTGTATTTGACAACGGAAACTTAATTATAAGGTGAAACCTGGTTTTATGAAACCAAAGACTAGTGCAGCATTTCAGTATATATAAGAATAAAGGGAATTGACATGTCACATAGCAAATGAATGGAAATTTAACTCTGTTGAAACTTAAAAAAACAACCAAATTTATACCAAAGACTCCTATTGGAAACTACATAGCTTAAAATAAAGGGAATACAGATTTTAAATGACTAAATTAGAATGATGCTGTTTTACACTAAAAATTATTTCTTAGGCATTCTGAACCTGGGATGAGGAACAGAGATTGTTTCATAATAGTGAGCACATAATTTTTAAGGCCGAGGCACATTTGACTCCTGAGATGAATTATTTGTGGTCATAATCATTTATTGAGTTGGATTGTTTTTGATGCCCCAAACTAAAGTGGGAATATTAATTTACCAGGAATTCTTCATAACAGTATCTTACAGAAAACATGTTGTTCTCGTCACAGTATTGTGTGTAAAGTCATTGGTTTAAAGCACGAATGTTCCTTCTGGGGTGGTTGTTAAAGCCAAATTTATTTTGCTTCCCTATTGCTTCCCTCAACTTAAAAGTGCTGCAAACTCTCCGGCAGCTTCCTTTCTTTCCATGGCACTGCCTAGTTAACAGAAGTCTTATAAGAATATAAAAAGACACCTTGCATATAAAAAAGTGAGAGTTGAATGAGGTAAAATGGCATTAGTTAGCCCTATATTTTTTAAAGCTACACAATTATTCAGCATCAACTTTTCTAAGTCCTTATACATATCTAAACATGTCTTCGTAGTTTATACTTTCACTTGTACATGCTGGGCTGGACTAAGCTTTGTTGTGATTGTGACCAGTATTCAGGCCACGTGAGCACTGTCTTACCACATCGCCAATTAGTTGTAATAAACGTTCAACGTACAAACACTGGAGTGTGTTCTTATCTCTCTTTCCAAAAGTTTGTCAAACTATGGAGAGCTGCTGAAGGAAGAATTTTTAATTGTTTTCAGTAAAATGTTGAAAATTCCCCTCCATTCGAATATGGTGGTTGTTATATAAGCACACACAGGATAAATGGTGGAAGAATCTAAGGAGTCTTCATGTACTTCATTAAAAGATAACATGGATTCCATGCTACTGAGAGCTTATCTACACATTTTTCACTCAATAAATGCCGCTTTAAAAACCTTGATGCAGTTGACTTTTCTACTGTTTCTGAATGAACAACTCAGATTATCCTAGGTAACCAAAAGGTATTCCAAATCAACTGGATTCTTCTCCCCCTACCCACCATCAACTAGAGGTGCTAGCATATGCGACAGAAATGGACTAATATTTGCAGACTATACTGCTCAATGGACAACAAATCAACACTTTGGTTATCATGTTAAGGGGCCTCCTATTACTACAGATAGGAAATGTTACATTCTAAAACTGGGATATTTAACAATGAGGAAAGGCCTACTGTCAAGTTGCTGACCTACGAAAAGAAAAAAAGGTAATTTATAGGTTTAAAGAGCCTTGGACGTGCAGCTATTCACTGAAAGCCTGTGGACGGTGGGCCTGTGGGCTTCTAATAGCAATGTAGAGATGGAATTTTTGAATCATAGTAATCAGGCAATATGTATAAAAACACATTAATAAATTTAAGTTCAAAATGGATATTTATCATGATAATGAACCAGTCAGTTCTGCCCTCCGTCCCTGCCTCTGCCTATTAACATTCGAGGGAAAAATCATCAATATCTCAATTGTCCTGAGCTCAAGATGGTGGTTTTGTTATCCCTGATCCATTAAGACTATTCAGCTTTGCATACCACATTTAATTGCATGTTTGACTATATTTAGAAAAGTATTGGAAAAAACTTAGTGATAATAATTCAGCATTAGTGAACCCAGTAGATCGTTCCAGAAATTTTCAATCATTTTTAGGGTGAAGCAGGCATTTAGAGTCTGGAAACAAATCAGAATTTTTAAAGCACAATTATTCTGAATCATATACTTCATTTCTTTTATTGACTACAGATTAAAGAACTCTTTAACTGGTAACACACAGAAATCCCAATCTTTAAGAAATTTTTTTCCTATTTCATTTTTGTTAACTTTTCAGTATTTCGTGCATCTTTAAGTCCTTATGTTCCCAAATCTAAATTGACAAATGTCACATACTCTGAAATTCAAGATCCCAAGTATGTCAATGGAAAGAAAATTATAAAAAATGTATAGGAAAGCTGGGGAGCACCTTATTTATGATCTGAAATCTGGGAATGATATTTTGCCTGAAACTTTTCCTACGTTACGTTTTATTCTCTAACCACTCCATGATTTTTATACCAGAATTGCTTTAACACTAGGCATAGTCAGTGTCAATGACCCTAATCTTCCTGGAAATGACAAAAGTTATCTTTACCCCATATAGAAAACTTTCTACCAAACTAAAAAAGGTACACCATGACAGCTCCCAGCTCAAGGGGTACTGCAGATAGAGGGTAAGTGGAAAAAAATTGACTCTATCCTTTAGTATTGTAAAACAGAAAATGAATTTTAAAGTGAAAACTGTTCAGCTATTGCATGTAGAAAAAACCAGTATATTGTTAAGTACATACAAGCTGGGTGCAGTGGTGCATGCCTGTAGTCCCACAGCTACTTGGGAGGCTGAGCCAGGAGGATCGCTTGAGCCCAGGGGTTCAAGGCTACAGTGTGCTATGAGTGCACCTGTGAATAGCCACTGTGCTGTAGCATGGGTAACATAGTGAGGCCCTGTCCCTTAAATGAAAAAAAAAAAAAGGCAAACAAGAATCAATGGCCATTAAATATACAAACATAAGATTTACCAAATTGGCAAAGATTAAAACAACTTGGTATCATGGGAGCAGCAAAGTTTATTATTGATACAGTAAATTTTCTATAGTCTTCTAGAGGGCAATTTGCAAATAGTATTCATCTCCCTCGATGTAATTTATCCTAAGGAAATGATCAGAAATATGTGGAAATACTTAAGGAAATCCATCAAAGAATTGTTTTCAGTACAGTATTCTTTAATAGTGTAAAATTTAAAATTCACCAATAAGGATATGGTTGAATAAATTGGTAGATCCGCACTATGCAGTGAGTAAAAATAAGAATAGGGCTTGATGAAATATGACAATGTTTCTTGTGGAAAAAAGCATATTCAACTGCAGTCATATGATCTTTGCGTAAAAAATGTGTATACAGCCACAAGAAAAAAAGAAAAGATTAAAGCAATGCTCCAGTGTTAAGTGGTTCTCTCTCAGGGCTACAACTACAAGTCATTTTAAGGTTGTTATTTATACATTTTATGTTTTCTAGGTTTTCTATTCTAACCATACTTTCTGATTATCAGAGAATAGAAGTATTTTTGAACAGATTTCAAGGCTATATAGGGTTCAGCCAGACTTGAGAACCCATTTGAACTCATAGCCCTCTATCAGAGTATATAGCAAGCATAATAAATAAGATATACAATCATTTAAGAACAAAACAGGTTTATTTGGATTTGGGACTCTGAGTAGTTCTGTCTCTACTGTCTGACCTCCTCCTGCCACGACTCCTGGACCTAGATGAGCTCTGGCTCCGGCTCTGGCTCCGGCTTCGGCTCCGGCTCCGGCGGCTCCTGCGGCTCTGGCTCCGGCTGTCCCAGTCCCGGCTCCGGCCCCTTTTTCTTCCTCTACTTCGTGAACTGTGCCTCTCACGACTCTTTGACGTGTGTTTGTGAGATTTCTTCCCCCTGTGACTACTTCTCCTTTTCCTCTCAGATTCCCCATTTCTCTTGTAGGGGTGGTCTGGACTGGGGCTTCTCCTCCTCCTCAGCCTGCCGTAGTGTTCGTCATGGTGGCCCATCCTCTCTCTCCTCTCCAAGTTCTTACCAAACGAGGAGCTGGTCTGATCTGGAGACAGGTACTTGTCTCTATTAGCTTCCCAAAATTCATTATTGGGATTTCTGAACACATGAAGAAAGTTGCAGTGTTTTCCTCTTGGACACTGTTGTATCTCAAATAAACCTGCAATGGCACAGTGATGAAACAGCACTTATTACTGTGTACTCTGAAGATGGTTCTTTACCCTTTTCGGAAGGTACATTTCTGATGTTTGGATATGCCAGAACTATTTCCCACTGTGTATTATTTAAAAGGGGCTTATATAAATTGATGTTACGGCTTTGTTTCCAGAATTTCAAAAATGCTCTAACAAATGGCACTCTGAAAGGCAACAATTCAGAAGTTTTAATTAACCAGACTATCCCGTGCCCTTATTGGATTATGGCGCAGAGTGACACTGAACAAATGGTGGCCACGTTGTCTTTCCTAGGGTTCCACCATCCCACTGACTGCCAATTTAGGACCCCTAATTAACATTGAAGAGCCAGCCTCTGGGTTCCCTGTGGTCACGTGCTTTGAGACATGGTGGTGGCAGGATAGAACCATTGGTCAAAAGAGAAGGCCCATTATAGCTGGAGAAGCCTGTATTTTCTTTTCTTTTCTTTTTTTTTTTTTGTTGTTGTTTGTTTGTTTGTTGTTTTTTGTTTTTTTTTTCTTTTTTAGACAGAGTCTCACTCTGTTGCCCGGGCTAGAGTGCCATAGCATCAGCCTAGCTCACAACAACCTCAAACTCCTGGGCTCAAGTGATCCTCCTGCCTCAGCCTCCCGAGTAGCTGGGACTACAGGCATGCACCACCATGCCCAGCTAATTTTTTCTATATAGATTTTTAGTTGTCCAGCTAATTTCTTTCTATTTTTAGTAGAGACGGGGTCTGGCTCTTGCTCAGGCTGGTCTCGAACTCCTGAGCTCAAACCATCCACTCACCTTGGCCTCCCAGAGTGCTAGGATTATAGGTGTGAGCCACCATGCCCGGCCTTTGGATTTTCTTTATACTTTGTGAATAAGATGATAAACATTGGCCTAATGCCTTAAATTTAGCAAGTGCTTTTAATATGGAAGATTCTTGTCAAACGTGAAATCTCATTCAACAACTCTGAAATCTTTTTGGGGTTTTCAAACTTTTTAAGCAATAAATTCCCCAAATATGTATAACAGTTAAAAGTAAAATACCTCCATACCAAACAGTATATACAAAAATTAACTCAAACTGGATCAGAGACCTAAATGTATGAGATGAAACTATAACTCTGAAGAAAACATGTAAGTAAATTGTCATGACACTGGGCTAAGCAATGGCATCTTAGATGTGATACCAAAAGCACAAGCAAAAAAACCCAAAAAAGGTAAATTGGACTTTATCAAAATTTAAAACTTGTGCTTCAAAGGACACAAAGTGAAAAGACAACCCACAAAATAGGAGAAAATATTGGCAGGTCATGTTTGTGATCAGGTTCTTGCATGCAGCATATATCAAGAACTCTTACAACTCCATAAAAAGACAAATAACTTAAGAAATGGGCAAAGGATCTGAATAGACATCTCTCCAAGGAAGATATACAAATAGCTAATAATAAGAATATGGAAAGATGCTCATTAGTTGCTAAGGAAATTAACAAAGCTGTAATTTTTTTTTAAAACATGGAATAGTCTCCTGCTTTGGGGAAGTCAAAGCCATACTCAGAAGCACCTCACTGAAATCACAATGAATTGTCAGGAACTGACAAAAGTAACTGCTTTTATGGAGAAAAAAAAAATCCCATCTCTCTCATCCCCCAAGCCTTTAAACTTAAGGTACAATGGTTCTTCTGATTTTTCTATGCAGGAATCCTAAAATCTTCTTTTAAAATGTCAACATTCATGAAGACAAGGCTGCCAAAGATTCAGACTTTATAAATTATGTTTTTTAATAAATGGTTTTAAGCAGGTGAGCGTAGAGCAAAGAAACACAAGTAAAGGCTAAGGTATGTGTTCCACTGAGGCATTTAGAGGTTCATCTCTTTACTTGGGGAACTTCCACAACAGTTTAGCTAAGCCCAGTGGTAGAAATCAAAAAATAACCAAGCCTTCAAAGCCGCTGGCTACTCTCCACACAGGACTGAATCATTTCCTGATTTGGCTGCCACCGTCCAATGAGTCAGTCTGACTGAACGCATGCGTAACTGATCCCATGCCTACGGCCAGCCCCCAACGCACAAAACCCTGTATTTTCAAGTAAGGCGGGAATTGCTATAGGTAAGGTAATGTAGGTGGCAATGATGACAGAAGATTCGTTAGGAATAAAGGCAAAAAGAAAGAAACAAATACAGCTCAAGTGAGGAGAGCCAAGGAATAGAAAACACCACACAACTGCGACAAGAAAAATGTGGCTTCCTATAGACACAACTTCTCAGGCTTCCTGAACCGTCAGACACAGAGCCCAGGACTGAGGATCAGAAGACTGGAAATCTAGCCCCAACTCTGTCACTGATATGTTGTGACCTCAGTCACCTCATCCATAAAATGACCCACAAAGTCAGTTACAGATCTAAAGTGTGGTGTTCTTTATATAAAAATCTCTGCTCACCTACTGCGTGAGGCAAAAGCTATGCTTCAATCCTTTAAAAGATTGTTTTTTCCTGAAGAATATCCCTTTATATAAACAGTGGAACAATTGGGGGAAAAAATCATCACATCGTCTTACCACAAATTGCCATTTTCCACCGGGTCACTGGGCAGAATTCGCACTGAAGCTGTCGTCCTGCATACCAACGCCCATTAAACAGAGAAAGGGCTGCTTGGCATTCTTCTTCCCTTTAAACCAAAAATCAAAGGATGTGCTTTCCAGTTACTTTCTAGTATGTAGATTAGCCTAATTATCAATTAACCCTTTTATTACTTTATTGTTAGACCACCAAGTTCACTGTTTTTGTATTACCTAGGGAGTCCTCATTAGAGTATTCCAGCTCCCAACGCTCACAATTTATTTAGAAACCCTTTTTGCTAACTCTTTGAGGATTTTATTTTATTTTATTTTGAGACAGAGTCTCACTCTGTTGCCCGGGCTAGAGTGAGTGCCGTGGTGTCAGCATCACTCACAGAAACCTCAAACTCCTGGGCTCAAGTGATCCTCCTGCCTCAGCCTTCCGAGTAGCTGGGACTATAGGCATGCGCCACCATGCCCGGCTAATTTTTCTATATATATATTTTTAGCTGTCCATATAATTTCTTTCTATTTTTAGTAGAGACAGGGTCTCACTCTTGCTCAGGCTGGTCTCGAACCCCTGAGCTCAAACAATCCACCCGCCTCGGTCTCCCAGAGTGCTAGGATTACAGGCGTGAGCCACCGCGCCCAGCCTTTGAGGGGTTTTGATACATGGAAATTGGCTCGAGTCAAAGCTTCTTAATCTAAAAGATTGGACCACTAAAAATGCAGAAGTGTCTTCCATTGTTAGAGCCTATTCTTTCCCAGCTAGGACTGCTGTTCTTCTGTAAAATGGTTAACTTAACCCATTAGCCATGGTGCAGTCTAGGCAAACTGTACAACACACAGAAATAACTCAGTAACTGCTCTCTTAGCTGCTCAAAGGTACACTAGGATGATTTTTGGGCATCAATCTCTGGCTCTTTCGATTTATACTTTTATATTCTCTACTCTAGTTATCACTTTTCAGTTTGTATTTTAATTATTAAAATTATGTAAGTAATAATATAACCATACTGTAAAAGATTCAAAGCTATGTAAGTATATAAAGAATGGAATACAAATGTACTATTTTCACATCCCTTCTATATTTCTGCATCAACTTTCTCCCCCCACCCTGCCCATCAACTCTTAATACTTACATTTTTAAAAATACCATGCATATGAAAGCTATATATCCAGTGGAAAAATTCCAGATGTCAACAGAAACAAAACACCATGCTATGACAAGACAGGACGTTCCTGTTAAGAATACTTACGACTGGTACTGAACATACACGTTACCCCTCAGGTGAGGCTCCAAGTTGCAGCTGACCTAAGGAGCAGTGAAGAATGCTGTCATAAAAACCTCAGGAAAAGAAATCAGTCAGCTATCAAATGCACTCTGTCCAGACTAACACTCCCAGAAGTAGTTACCAATCAAAGATTCCAAAATAGGGATACTAGCCCACTCTTGCATCTATTTAAGGCATACTTCAGCACATAGCAGTGCTGCAGGCCCTAATCATCTCATCTCTGTTAATCCAGTGTTGCTTTTTTTTCCACAAATATGAAATGTTTCACATATGCATAAAAATACAGAGAATATCGATCAGCCTGTATATATACTATCCAGATTTAACACTAGCATTTTCTATTTTGGGCTGAGAATGTTTAAAATAAGTAAAACATTAAAGACCCAGTTGAAGCCCTTCCATCCTATTCTTTGCCCATCTCCATCACACCGGTGAGCACTATCCAGATGCTGAGTGGAGCCTTCACATTCCAAACACAAACACAAACACAAACACATACGCACATATACATACAGAGATCTACAGATGCAAATGTAGACACATAGGCATATATACATGTATCATATGCATGCCCAAAACATATATATATCATGCATATAAGTGCATGTCTATCATGTATAATGGGTATACACATATTTATGTATACACATACAAAGAAACACATATGTATTGATAAGCAACACAGTATTGCTTTGCATGTTTTAAAATTTTATATAAATAGTATTCCACATTTTTTTTTCAAAATGTAATCACATAAACTTAATGACTCAACCTTTGTATATTAGATATATCAAATTATCAAATTTATTTTTCCACTCCTCTAATGATGGCTGTCCAAGGTGCTTCCAATTTTTCATCCACAAATAGTGCTGTGGTCAGCATTCTTGAACAGGTTTCTGTGGGTGTAAAGATCTCTCTAGTGTGCATAACCAGGAGGAGCATGCTGATCCATGTTATGTGTGCCTTCTACTTTACTAGATATTGATGAACTGCTCTCTGAGGTGGTTTTTCTAATGTACACATCCTCACCTATTCTTGGTATTATTGGAATTTATAATTTTTTGCCTAATAGGTGTGAATAATATCTCATTTTCATATGCAATGTTCCTATTACTAGTTGACTACTTGATCATTTGCTTACAAAAATGACAGACCTGATTTGTTTTCATATGATAGTATATAAGAAGGTCCTCAAACATTCATGCTAGTGTTTAGCTTTTTTTTTTTTTTTTTTTTTTTGAGACAGAGTCTCGCTTTGTTGTCCAGGCTAGAGTGAGTGCCGTGGCATCAGTCTAGCTCACAGCAACCTCAAACTCCTGGACTTAAGCGATCCTACTGCCTCAGCCTCCCGAGTAGCTGGGACTACAGGCATGTGCCACCATGCCCGGCTAATTTTTTGTATATATATATTTTAGTTGTCCATATAATTTCTTTCTATTTTTAGTAGAGATGGGGTCTCACTCTTGCTCAGGCTGGTCTCGAACTCCTGACCTTGAGCGATCCACCCGCCTCGGCCTCCCAGAGTGCTAGGATTACAGGCGTGAGCCACCGCGCCCGGCCGTGTTTAGCTTTTATCTTCAAAATGAATCCATACTTTTAGGAATTTGTTCCAGAGTATTTTTATTAGGGTATCTAAAAAGGGACAGGATCCAGACTCAATGACAGTTTGTATCACCATCCTTAGAAAGAAGAGTAAAAGGCCTTGGGAGTCCGTGTCAGTGTGCACGGGACCTTAGAGATCCTTTAATCCAGTGGTTCCCAAAGACTCATTAATTTTCCATGATGAATTTGATGCTCTAAAAATTTTCCTACTAAAAATTTACTAAATAGCTTTCCATTTGTAACTGCCAATGGGACTAGCATGAGCTTGGCTGATAGAATTCTAAACAAATTAGTTTGTGGTTAGTGGGTGCAGCTTGTTGCAGGTAACAGTGCCATTTCCATTCACCGGTCTGAAGTTTTAAAAGCTGCTCTACTGCTACCCCTTCACAGAAGCAGTATAATCCAGGGACCCTGTGAGGGAAACCATTGATGTGATCTAGTCCCCTCATTTTAGGGATAAGGAAAAAGCCTGAAGAGGTCAAGTGCCATGTTCGAGAGCACAGGGCTAGTCAAACCACACTGCCCCCTTGGCAAGCCAGCGCTGCCAATGTGGATTGTGTGGGTGTGACCAAGCATTTCCACTTTAGTGGTTATTGCTTGTGCTGAGTAGTGCAAAGACAGGAAGGCACACACCATAGAAACAAAAGGTTAAGGGGGGAAAGAAATCTAAAAAGCATCTTTAAAAATCTTGAAATTGGTTGCTAAAAGTATAGCCTTGAATTTCATGAATATCTCTGTTCCTTGGGTGTTCCAACTCTCCACTGTCATTTCCAACTAGCAGAAAAAAATATATAGATTTATTCCTGTCTTGTCCCAAATTATGGGACATTTTCCCTTCCCTAACATAAGGTCATTCAGGTTCAGATCTGATGAAATCACAGACAAGGTAGAAAGCTTCACTATGCTAGGATTCAATTAATGGGTCCCGGGAGCAGCAGGGATTACATCTGGCCTTACCCTTCTCGCCTTAAGGAATGTTTTTTAAAAAATTGTTTGTCATTTTAATGCTTTTTTTAGCCCAGTATGGTGCATCACAAACCGTGGTTTTTGGCATATGATGTTCAGTACTGAAAGTATCCAATGAATAAAAACAAGGTTAAAAAAATAAAGGTAGGATGTTCAGTACTGAAAGTATCCAATGAATAAAAACAAGGTTAAAAAAAAAGGAATCTAGCTTTATGTTCTTGTGCAGCTCTAGAACGAACATGCACCTTGGTAAACACTGCAAGCAGGCACTGTCGACACAGTGCACCAACAGACTCAGTGAGTGGAGTTGTGTCACACTGTGTACACTGCAGCTGTAGGGGAGACGCCTGCAGAGATGCAGCTTTTAAGTGAAAGGTTGGATGGCTATGTGCAGAGGACCTGCTACAGAGAATTCATTTGATGGAAAAGAGCTGGAACACAAAGGTGTCAAATAAATGAAAGGTCCTTTTCAGTCTAGACCCTAGCATTCAGGAAATAATGGGGTGGGGGTGGGGGGTGGAAAGGGAGAGAGGGAAGTCACATTTCCAAGTGCCTGAGTGCCCAATCCCTGGCCAGGCACGTACCATCGCGCATGGCACCACCCAGGTGAACAGCCTATGGCCTGGCTCTCTCATGCCATTGAGTGCTGCAGGCTGAAGCAAACCAGCCCCCTCCTCTACATGCATGCCCACCTTGAACTGAATCACTTTCCCCACATTCTTAAACTCGGGGAGCACATCATTATAGAAATCTAGGAACTGCTGGTAGGTTTCCTCTTCGCTGTACTCCAGGCTTGCGTCGGGGTCATAGTCGTCTCTCCTGCACTGCTCCATTCCAAATGTTGTAAACATGCTTTTAATAAGCAGGGTGGGACTTGATGCTGGGAAATTGTGTTTACGTGAACACCTGCATATGAAAGAAAAACTTGAATTCACTAGTCCAATGTTAAAAATTACACATAAAAGGTCTGCTCTAAACTTTGAGATAAACATTCAAGTAACTCAGTTGTTTTGACTTAACTGTAAGATAATAAATCCTACTCAGATGCCAAGTTTCAGCACTTAAGAAAACTGTTTTAAGACTCACCAATATATTGGCTCTCATTAAAATGTGAAGTTGGGAATGATTTCTAAGTTCATATGCCATTCAGTTGCCTTTGAATGAAGTTCAGGAAGCCTTTATATATGTCAAGCCATAGGGAAAAAAGAAGGCCCATTGGCATGACAGGGTGTGGTGACAAGGCACGAAGATGCCACACATGGGACTCCTGAGAGGAAGGCGGGAAGTCACAATGCAATCCTGGTTCTGTGCAATCTTCAATGAACTCAAATGCTTAGAGAATAGGGTCATTTAAGAATTTCCAGTTAATGGAGTATTTCAGTCTCAGCTATGTACAGCATTTTATAGTGTTCATGTCATTTTTACATTTTTTTTCTTTCTAATCCTTGTAACCTGTTAGGACAGTTGGTGCTAGTATTTTACCCACTTTGCAAAGAAGGAAGCTGAGGCCTAGAGAAGCCCACTTGCCCAAGCCATGCAGCTGGGAAGAGATGGACCCAAGAGATCTGCATTAACCTACAATCTGGTGCCTGTTCATTATAGGGCATAATAAATATACTTCAGTTGTCATTTAATGAAGGTGGCTAACCATTATGAAGAACAATTTTCTTTTCATTATTTAAATCGGGCCAAGGCTAATCTGACCAAGCTGTGCCTGGGTAATGTTTCAAAAATCCTTTATATGAGTTTACTTTCTTATTTACTTCCTTCTCCTAAAATAAAATGAGAAAAAAATGTAGTTTGAGGTTCCAAATAAACAAATTTTCCTGGTCAGTTCCTAGTTAAAAATCAGTAAGACAAAATTTTTAAGGAAAAAAACAAATCCACAGAACTTAGGGAGAAAGAAAGTTGAAGAACAGGCCATGTGTTGGAAAAAAAACATGGCCCTGAAATGACTAAATGTTTAATCATACTCACCTTCTATGTCTGTAACATACACCCAGGCACATACTGAGATCATGCAAACAGAATGCCCAGGATACACCGTGGCCAGCTCAAAAATGTTCAATCAATGTTCACTAATGTAAAAGTTTCTATTTTCCAAATGATCTCCTAGATTATTCAGTTAGAGACCTTATAATTAGCTACATCTTCCCAACTACCAACAGAATATAGAGTGAGGATTCAACCTGGCTGGCAACATTAGCAGCAAATCAAAACTTTACAAATAAGAAGCACATACAGAATTAAATGAGGAATTAATTTATTGAGGTTAAAATTCTGCTCACAGGATTCTTAGATCTGAATGAACTTGGCCCTAGTTGCCAAGGGCATCAAATGAGTATTTGTCAGTTTTGGAATAGAGCCCACGTCCCTGTCTAGGGAAAGACCCTACTTGACCTGGAGACCATCCTTACAATCTGCATGTATACAAAAGGCCAGCCCTACAGCTACTACTGAAAAGTCAGCTAAAAGAAGTAACACTTAGGAAGGCAGTCTAAAGCTGTGGGTATCAGTCTAAAGCTGTGTGGGTATCAGAATTACCTGGGAAAAATGGAGATTTCTCAGTCCTGCCCCAAATCATCTGACCAGACCTCAAGGGATGGGAGACCCATATTCTCAAAGCAGCTCCCTACGTGGTCCTGAAGATCTGCTGTGTTTGGGAACCACTGATTTAGGGCATACCAGTTGCCCATTACTCTAATACTTGAATCAAGGCAGACTGCTACAAAAACACATTGGTAGACATTACCTTAGACTGAGGATGGCCAATAAACGGTGTGAGTATCCAAATGTCCCCTCAGGTACAGCTAACTGACTACTCCTCTTTGTTTTCTTCTCAAGGGAGCACTCCTAGTACCCACTGTCTTTGTTCTACATAGAATCCCTGCATTGCATGCTAAAGTTAGATTGCATTTATCGAAGGTCACTATAAGAAACATTCTCATGAAAATTACATATGTGACTGTTATAAAATATCTATGAAAGTTCTTGTCCACCTTCCTATTTAAATGCTCTTATATAACATTCCATGGGAGAAACCTTCAGAATCTAGTGCCAGGAAAATCTTTTGTCTTTCCAGAGATACCACTCATTCTTCCTTTTTGGTAAGAACTATAGCTTATTATCTGCTTGGAATACATTAAAATTTAGAGTCAAAAGTATTGCACATTCACAATAACTCACCTTCTCTTCCTTTGCTTGCTTTCAATTTCCTCTATTTTATTTAGCTTAATGCAGTAGATTGTGAGCATTCTTTAAATCACTTTTGCAAGTAGGTGAGGTATAAATAGATACTCAGACAAATAAGTTTTACCTTCCATCAGTAATTATGATCTTTCTGGGGAAAAAAATAGAACTTTCCTCAAAGCTGTGATTCTAAGAAATACCAATTCCAGAAAGGCTCTAGAATTGAACTCTGTATTAATTACAAAAATAAACAACCGAGGAAATGCTTGGGTTAGGGAAGTGTTTCTCTAATGACCTGCCAAACCTTAACAACAGAATAGCTGTACCATCTAGAGCAAGTCACCAGGGCTCTCTGTAAAAGGAGAACAGAACAGCACACTTGTCTGAAGGGATGGTGCTGGATTTCCTAACTGCTAATTTCACAGTATTTTATGTCACAACTTATCACTTGAATGATGAAACTACTCTCATAGTTCGATAGTTGTGATGGTGAAATTTCATATGCCTATGAAAACAGTAAGAAATGTTCACAAACTTCTTTGACCACTGTCTATATTTCCTTGAAATGATTCCTGGAGATGGGGTCTGAGAGTCTGATGGGCCACTCCCCTTCCCACAAGCAAGTGCCTATCTACCAAGTTTTTGAAACCATTTAGGACATCTCCCCTTCTCTCTCTTATGCCCAACAGAAGGAGAATCCAGAATCAGGCTACCACAAGTCTTAAATTTCAAGGAAATGTTAGAGACACACCATACACGAGGGATCCCGCAGCTGGAAAACCTTAAATGCAATTTGGTTCAACTATCCAGGCAAATGAGAACTCATATTGAGTCTCAGTTGTCCCTGAAAGGTAGTTTCTGGTGCATTTTTCTTTGGTGGTGAGTGTTTTACAACAATCAATTAATTACTGCTTTTTGCTGAGACTGAGCATACATTTGAAACACACTTCTAAAGGTACCAAAGGGAATGAAGTCTCCCTTCTTCCCTTAGTTCCCAGTTCCTCAAGAGGAGGCTTTCTACTAGTTACCAGATCCTGCGAATCCTTTCACAGATACTCTGGGCATCTACAATCCCAGCTAAGAAATACAAAAGGAGGATAAATACTCTACAATAGTGACTCTCAATACTGGGGCACATTAGAAACACCTGAGGACATTTCAAAACTAAGACTACCCAAGTCCCCATGATTTTGATTTATTCAATTTGAGGTGGGACATAATTTTTTTAAACCTTTCTAGATGATTCTAATGTGCATCCAGGGTTGAGAACCACTGTTCTTAAAAAATAAAAAATGGTGAGAAGGCTTAAATTAAAAAAGAAAAAGAAGAGAAAGAGAGAAAAGTCTATATTTTCAAATAAAGAAAAAAACTCACAGCATGGATATTTTATGAATAAAATAAACCTGAAAGACATATGGTTTCTCATTAAATACATATGAATTTTCCTACTCATATCCCTTTTTAGGATAAATAGCACGTTAAGATTATGATTAGATCTTCTCTTCTGCAGAATATACAGTGATAATTAGCTTTTGCCTCAGATGGATTCATTCGCCATTAGGAATTATTTACCAACTTTAAGTTGTTCATTCATAAACAAGCCAAATTATAAAAATCACCATTATCTGGTATGTAGTAGGTGTTCAAATGTTTGCTAAATGACTAAAGGGATCAACACTAGGTTTCCACATGAATGTCCTGTTTCAAAAACATTGATCCAAAAGAGGCAGGGGACAAGAGTGTCTCAGAGAATAATGGCGACAATAACGATAATGAAAACACCAGCAAACCAGATAGCATTCACTGTGCACCTGGCCCCGTTACAGGCTTCCCAGGCATTGGCTCACTTCAGCCTCATAGCCCCCTCAGAAAGGTGAGACTGTGTTTAATCCCATTTCACACATGAGGGAATTAAGACACACACAGCGCAAGTAACTTTCCCAAAGTGATAGCCACTGAAGGCAGATTTTGAACCCAGGGGTGTGTTCCTGAGTCTACACACACTGATAATGGGAATTAAAATGCTTTTCCTCTACTCACTGGGATCCTGTCTTTCACAGATATCCCTTTACACATGCCACATTTTAAAAGCCTGTTTGGGGCACAGTGTTTGTGATTCAAAAAATAAAGTCAGGCTGCTCCAATCTCTTCAAATATATTACTTCCCCATCCCAGTTAGCCACTGTGGACTAATACGAGCACAAGACAAAGCCACAAGCAAAAGGTCTTCCCTAAAGCTGTGGAATGCACAGGAAGAGAACTAGGCTAAGCCTACCCAGGGGACAAGGATGGAGGAAACAAGAATGGTAGAAGCAGAGGAAGACCAGCTGGGGAAACAGAGTAGCAGCAAGAACACAGCAGACACCTGATGACAAACATTCTAAATTGAAGCCCGGGCCTCTCCCAAAAGTAGAACTCAAAGACTTCAACATTTTGAATCACTTCATTCTGACATGATAAAACAAAGTCAGTTACCTATCTCCAAATCTGCAAGCTCCTGTTTTACTGTAGAACGGACAATTAGCTCGATCCTTCTCCATTATTCTTAAATCCAAGGGTGGTTCTGGGTTTTGCCATGTAGCACCATTTTCCAACTGTTGAAAATAACCATACCTTTACTGGCAGTGTAAAAACCCATGAAAGACTAAATGTTTCAAAATGTATCACAATCTCCTCCTCAAAATGAAAACTGTTTCATTTAAGAACACAAACATTTACAATATATTACAGTAGCCAATAAAAACTTCACAAACAATTATGCTGGGATGAGCTCTATTTCCCTCTTGGCTCCCAGTCACTTTCCTTTATTTGGCATCACTGCTGCTATCAGGGCAGTCACCAAGGTCTCCAGCCATTCTGAAAAGGGTCCAAGGACTTATTAGAGAACCATCACAGACAGAAATAGAAGTTACTCTGAATCAAGGTAAACCATCCATGTGGTGTTGGTTACACACACTGTAAGGACTCTAAACAAGTACAGTCCACGAGGGTGACTCCACACCATTTGTTTTTGTTCATCAATAAACTTTTGTTGTTGTTGTTGTGTAAATAGTAGAGCCATGGGCTGGGTGTGGTGGTTCATGCCTGTAATCCTAGCACTCTGGAAGGCCGAGGCAGAAGGATCACTTGAGGTCAGGAGTTCGAGACCAGCTTGAGCAAGAGCGAGACTCCATCTCTACCAAAAATAGAAAAATTAGCCGGACATGGTGGCACTCGCCTGTAGTCCCAGCTACTCGGGAGGCTGAGACAGGAGGATTGTTTGAGCCCAGGAGCTGGAGGCTGCAGTGAGCTATGATGATGCCACTGCACTCTAGCCTGGGTGACAGAGTGAGACTGTCTCAAAAAAAAAAAAAAAAAAAAAAAAGAGCTACAAAGGTGATTCCAGATATCCAGATGTGATCTAAATAGCTTACCGCAAAACTGACATCACTGGAACTATTGTTTCTAATGAAACAATACTTGGTCTCAAATTCTTAATGAAAGGTTTTGAAAATACCTCATTTTCAGCCTGATCCAGCATCTTCTGCACAGCTTCCTACAAATGGTGTAAACATAGGACTAATGAAAACCTAGAAGTCAGGTAAGTCACATCTGGTTTCTCTGGCTAAGAATCTCACGTGTAACAATTAAAACACACATGCGTGCGTACTTCAGGTTCTTATTTTCTTTCTAAGTATAGATCTTCTGAAAAGCTTTCAAAGGATATATAGCTGAGACTTTCTATTCAAATAGAAAATTTAATAAATCACATTGCAGAATACTTCAAATAGTCATAATAATTTCATTAACAGTAATATTTAGTATATTTGAGCATATATATACCATATTCTAGTTTTTAAGAGAAGGTGTTCATGAATATAAAACACAATGCTAGCTGAAACATAAACATTTAACAGAAGCTAAATATGACATGACCAGTTGTAATTAGCACTTAGGAGAAATTTCAAACTTTTTAATAAGTCAAAGGAAGTTCTGCAATATCCCAGTAAATTTGTACTTTACTGGCATTTGAACAAGTTTTAAATTGTGTACCACAGACTTCTCTTCCTCAGCCCCTTAAAGCATCACATAAGACTCATATGTCTAGCTGTTTGATAACTCCACCTTGTCACGTAGAATCCTCAGTAATTTAATGTGCTCAAACCCCTCCCCCACCCCCACCCTTCTAAACACCCCTCTCAATAAATAGTGCTGCCATTTGTCCACCTGTTGGAACTAAAAACCTGAAAGTATGACTTGAATTCCCCTCCCTTTCCTTTCCCTCCCTCCCATTCAATCTACTAGCTAGAGTCCCACTGACTCTGCTCAACATACTCCAAATGTGTGACTTATCTTTCTTAAGCACTACCCTCATCCAAACCACCATCATCTCCTGCCTGGAACAGCAGCCTTCTAACTGGTCACCGTATTTCCACTCTGGCCTCCTTGGTCACTGCTCCCTATCCCCCATTCTATATAGCTGCGATCCCCAAGCCCCAGGACGGTCGGCCGGTACCAGTCCGCTCCCCATAGCTCACCATCTCCCCACCCCACCCCCCATCCGAGGAAAAATTGTCTTCCATGAAACCGGTCCCTGGTGCCAAAAGGCTGGGGACCACTGCTATAGGAAAGTTAGAGTGATCTGTTACAGGTAAAGATATAGGGGGGTGTGGTGGCTCACGACTGTAATCCTAGTATTTTGGGAGGCCAAGGCGAGAGGATTGCTAAGGGCAGGAGACCAGCCTGAGCAATAATAGTGAGACCCCGTCTCTACAAAAAAATAGAAAAATTAGCCAGGCATGGTGGCATGTGCCTGTAGTTCCAGCTACTCAGGAGGCTGAGGCTGGAGGATTGTTTGAGCCCAAGAGTTTGAGGTTGCAGTGAGCTATGATGATGCCACTGCACTCTAGCCCGGGCAACAGAGTGAGACCTTGTCTCAAAAAAAAAAAAAAAAAAGGTAAAGATATAAATAAGATGAGGTCACTGCTTGCTTAAATACCCTTCAGTGGCTTTCCATTACATGCAACATAAAATCCAAACTCCTCCTTCAAGTCCAGGAGGCCCTGTATGATCTGACACTGTCTATCCTCCCGACCTCCTCCCCTGTCCCTCTCCTTCGGTCTCTAGGTTTCAGGCACTCTGGCCTTCTTTTAGCCTCCAGGCTTCAGGCCTCTTCTCCCTGAGAGCTCTGTACTCAGGTGTCAGCTCAAATATCAACTCCTCAGAGATTTCCTTGACTGGGAAATTGAAAGAAGTACTTCTCTATCCCCATTACTCTATTACATCATTATCTCCTTTATTTCTTTATAGCACTTAATATTATCTTATAACATTTAAAATGATCTGTTTTTGTTTATGGTCTGACACTCCTATCTAAAAAGATAACTCAATGAGAACAGGGACTGTGTTTTTCACTGTTCTATCTCTGTCCACTATAGAAGTGTCTAGCACACAGCAGAAACACATATTCCTTTATATATGCTTAGACTCTCTTTCATTTTACCCACTTCTCCTTAATATCTCACCAGACTTCTTTTGAAGAAAAAGTATTTAAAAACAAGCCTTAGGCTGGGCCCGGTGGCTCACGCCTGTAATCCTAGCACTCTGGGAGGCTGAGGCGGGTGGATTGTTTGAGCTCAGGAGTTCAAGACCAGCCCGAGCAAGAGCAAGACCCCGTCTCTACTAAAAATAGAAAGAAATTATATGGACAGCTAAATATATATATATATATATATATAGATAGAAAAATTAGCCCCAGCTACTCAGGAGGCTGAGGCAGGAGGATTGCTTGAGCCCAGGAGTTTGAGGTTGCTGAGAGCTAGGCAGATGCCACAGCACTCTAGCCCCAGCAACAGAATGAGACTCTGTCTCAAAAAAATATAAATAAATAAATAAATAAATAGAAGCCTTACCTTTTACCTGATTCCTAAAAGACCTCAGTTGAAGAACATTCTATTGTTAGAATGGGACTGGATTCCTCTCTATAAAAATGACAAGCTCCAAACAATTTTTCTGTCCCCTAAAAAGCTAGTGTGATCTTGCCTCATTTGGAAAGCAGTGCTTAAATAAGGGTGTCTAGAATTGGCATTGAAACTTACTGATGGCCTGAGACACAGAAAACAAAGGTTGTGGAGGCTGCTTCTACCCCATCATGACTAGGATGTAAACACATGCATTCTTCCCCATTATAAGTAATTAACTACTCAATTTTGTGCTAATAAAATTTAGCAATATTATAGAAAAGATACATCCTGATGAATCAGTCAAGGAAAGATGAGAGGTGATATCTTTGAAATTAATATACTGTTAAGGAATAGCAGCAAAATATATCAAAGCAATCTTTTAAAAAGAATCCCGGAAGACAGAGAAGATATAAACATATACCTTATAAATTTTTTTTCTTAGTGAGCAACTGTGTTAGCTACAATTGCCTTTATAGCTCAAGTTGGAAAGGAAGTCGAGATTTAATAAAAACAACAAAAAGTATTTCCTAATTCCTCAATATTAAGTACCTGATTTCTTTAAATCCACTAATTCTTGCTGACATATCACAAGCAGTTAGATCTCTTATGAACTAAATAAATGTAGAAACCAAACAAAATATTATTTTCTAAAGAAGTCAACCCACATACAGCAGAACCTCAGAAAAACATCACTTGCTATAGAGTAGTAGAGAGTGTAAAGCAAGGGCCAGCTGCCTGTTTTGTAAATAAAGTTTTATTGGTACACGGCCACCACCATTCATTTACATATCATCTATGGCTGCTTTCAGGGTATACTGGCAGAGATAGATGTTTGCCACAGAGACCAGACAAACCACAAAGCATAAAAATATTATCTGGCACTTTCTAGACAAAGTTTGCCAATCCCTGGTATAAAAGGTAAACTGGGTGAAGTTGAAGAAAACCTTAATTTAAGGAATATGCTTCTGCACAGACCCAAAGAAGAGCATGATAAGGCAACTCCAGGGTACATCTAGACTGAAAATATGACTGTTTTCAAACAAACAAATGAAGCAACAACAAAAAAGGAAAGCAAACCCAAACCCAGACATGACTAGAGCTTATTCTTCAATCACATCACACAGCACATGTGCACACTCAGAGGATATGCGGTGCGTCTATCCTCCCACAGCAGGAATCACCTCTCTTTCTTTCTTCTCCTGTAGTTTCTGCTCCTCCTCTTCTCTCTCTTTTCTCTGCTGTTCTTCCCATTCTTCCTTTAACTTTCTCTATAAAGGAAAAAAACAGAGAAGGAAAGGTCATTTTTTTTTAGGACTCACTTTTTAAAAATATTTAATATACAGGGCAAATAATTAAAAAAACTTTAAAAACCTTGGTAAAATGAATAACAGTTTTTTTTAAGTTCCAGATAAGGAACTCTTAACGAGGGTTATTTCGGTTAACTAATTAATTGGTTCACTGGTTATGTGATTAATACTATACCTCTTGCTCTTCCTGCCGTTTCTTAGCTGCCTCTTCCTTTTCCTTCTTTATTCTGAATTCTTCTTGTGCCTTCTGCTCCCTCAGCAACCACTCCTCATGCAACTTTTGCCTATGAATATAATGACACAATCAATTAAAAGGAATGGGCATTAATTTACAAATACATACATACACATATGGTAGCAAAATGACATGTTTTGGGACTCATTAAAATACCATGAAGGATAAAGCAGTCAAGTGTGGGTAAGAGAATGAGAAGAGTAGAGCTTCTAGAAAAGCACTAAGTGTTAGCAACTATCTTCCTAAATGGTAATAACTTAAAATCCCTACTTTTACATTTCATAGGTGTGTATGGCTGTGACATCTTTTACAAAAAAAAAAAAAAGGACACTATGACATTCCCTTTAGGCTGATCACAGTGATTTTGGGTGCCGATAAAGTGGGTAGCAAGTTTCAAAGCAACATCTAGCTTTTCACACTCAGAAAGCATTACCCTTCCTATTCTATGCATTTAGAAGTGGCAATTCCATGACAGTCACACTCTGAAAACCCAGCATCTTCTGCCATAAACCTTTGGAGTACTACTCCACACAGTTGCCTCTAAACACCTAAACTGCTGAATGATGGAAAATAAAGCTACATTGAGATTATGTCTTTAAAATAAAGGAAGCTATAGAGTTTAAAAAAAAAATTCTGGCCGGGCGTGGTGGCTCACGCCTGTAATCCTAGCACTCCGGGAGGCCGAGGCGGGTGGATCGCTCAAGGTCAGGAGTTCGAGACCAGCCTGAGCAAGAGCGAGACCCCGTCTCTACTAAAAATAGAAAGAAATTATATGGACAACTAAAAATATATATATAGAAAAATTAGCCGGGCATAGTGGCGCATGCCTGTAGTCCCAGCTACTCGGGAGGCTGAGGCAGGAGGATCGCTTGAGCCCAGGAGTTTGAGGTTGCTGTGAGCGAGGCTGACGCCACGGCACTCACTCTAGCCTGGGCAACAAAGTGAGACTCTGTCTCAAAAAAAAAAAAAAAAAAAAAAAAAATTCTGAACACTCCAGAGGAGAGAAGAAAGCTATAGGGTTTAAGAAAAGATAAAGTTATAAAAATAAATTAGCAAGCATCTAGTCTATTCTTTAAATTGACTAATTATAAAGAGTGATGTTACCTTAAAGTGGCAAGTGCCTCAGACATCCAACATAACAAGTTTCTAATTTAAAGGGGGGTCAGATTTCCCAAGTTCATTTGCCAATCAAGTGCTTAGAACCTAGATTTCATTTTTTTCCACTGAATTTATAAAAGGAAAATGAAATATGAGAAATTATTCTATATTACTTCAGCAACATTAGGAGTTGGGGACCTAACCACAATTTTAAATATTCTACGAGAAAATATATTACATTTCCAACTCCAGATTCCAGGAACACATCTTTTAGACATGGTAGAGGCTGATGTATTATATATGTCAATGTTCCTATGCATGTTTGAGGGTACTATATAGATGTTTCAGTGTTCAGAACTCTGACTTACAAATCATTTGAGGAACATATTAATTGTATATAACTGAACCAAATGGTATATAATTTAAGACCACAAAAAAGTAAAATGCTATGAACTTTATAAGTTAATAACTTGAATGTACCATACATGTGTTTTAAAATAGGACATAAAGCCATACAGTATTTTCACATAAGTAATTTTCCTTTTTTTTAATAAAGCAGTATGCAACTCATAGTAATATAAAAGAAAGATAAAAATACACAGATACATGTATGTGATTTAAAACAATGGGAAAACAAAAATTACTTCCCTATTTCATACCATATATATCATCTGCATCCTTAAAGAAATCTATAATAGAGTTATTACAGCACCTATCTGCTGACACTGTTTTAAGCACTATACATGTACCACCTCATTTAATCTCCATAATTCTATGAGGTAGACACTATGTTTGATTTTACTTCCACTTTAAAGACAAGGAAATTGAAGCTTAGAGAGATTAAGAAACTTGAACACAGCTAGTAAGTAGCAGGGCCAGGTCTGGAACTCAGGTCTAGCTGAATCCAATTCCATATTCTCAATCACTACTGCTCTTTTAATTTTTTTGGCATTTTGATAATTCTACCTATTTATGTGCTTAGGTAGATAATAAGAATCAATTACAAGAAAAGAAGCAACATTTCCAGTGAATATACTAAATAGCTAGAGAATGTCTATAAAGTTTTTTTCTCCTTTTTTAAAAATTTTGTTTAATTATGGTAAAATAGACATAGCATAAAATTTACCAGTTTTACCATTTTTAAGTGTATAGTTGAGTGGCATTAAATATATTCACATTGGTATATGCCACATTAAAAAAAGAAAGAAAGAAAGAAACAAACAAACAAACAAACTACCCCCTGAAAAAATATTAACAGAAAAAACAGCAGAATATTTTCATCATCTTGGGATAGGGGAGACCTTTTCAGTCAGACACCAAGGCCAGATATCATGAAAAAAGATATCATGAAAATCAAATCACAGTAAATAATGCTGTAAGCCAAGTTAGGATGAATGACAAATAAGAAAAATATGCATCACATATATGACAGATAAAGAATTAACACCCTTAATCAAGTAATAAAATTGCTTACAAAACAAATTAAAAAACATGTATCCAAAAAGAGAAAGATATAAGACTTAAGCAATCTATAAATAGGTAATAAAACACATAAAAAGATACTCAACCTTACTAGTTCAGAAAGGTATGTTTGAAACAATGAAATATAGCTTTTCACTATGTGAGTTTCAAAATTTGATAATGCCTAGTGTGAGTGAAGGTACAGGGAGAGGCACTTTTATTCACTGCCATAAGGGCTGCAAACTGCAAACTGGGATGCCCTTTCTACATGGCCATCAACATTTTACATGGACTTATCCTTTGATCCCACCAATTTTATTTCTAGTCATTTTCCTAAGGAAATAATAGGACAATTACCAAGGATATGTAAGCATGGATGCTCACTGCAACTTCTTATATAAAACTAAAAAACCATTATAACCCAAAAGTCCATCAGTAGAGAATAAATTATGAATGAATGAATTATGAATAAAGAATAAGTTATGCTAGATCCATACAGTGGATACCGTACTGCCATTAAAATGGTTGAATTAGATCTCAGCATCAACAGTGAGATATATGCACTGTATATTTAGCAAGAAAGCAATTCATAGAAACATATGTATAAATATCATCCCATTATAGAAATACACATGTACATTTACTCTTTCTTTCTTTCTTTCTTTCTTTCTTTCTTTCTTTCTTTCTTTCTTTCTTTCTTAGGAGTGGCTATCTTTGGGTGTGTTGCATTTATTACAGCCCTTTTGATTTTTACACTTGTTAATTATTTGGGTATTTCTATTTCAAAAATGTTTACAAATTAGCAAAACCAGTGAAGAATATTTCCATTAAAAAAATGATAACACCTAGTTTTAGCCCATCAGCTAGGGATTTAAATAGTTTACACAGGTTATTTTATAAGACCTATTTTTTACAAGATTTTATACAGAAAACCCATACTAGTTAGTAAAGGTTGATAATATTCCAAAATAACTTTATTCACTTTAAGTGTCTCAATTAGCCTGACCTCTCGCTCTCCAATAATTTCTCTTCTTCCAGTTGTTGTTCTTCAATGAAAGCATCCTCCTCCTCCTCCTTCTGTGAGAGTACTGAGGAAATTAAGATGGTTATTAAACTATCTGAGTATTGCAAATCCTTGGTCAAAAATTCAGGAAAAAAATACATACAGTCTTTAATCTTTACTATTATGGTTAAAAACCCATTTCTAAAACTTTCTAATATTAAGAGCTCTAACCAACCTTATTTGGTACAATGCAAGCATCAAAAAGTACAATAATGGTAGTGGACAACACATTAAACTAAAAAATTAATCAATGGTTTCAAAGACACACAAAAAGGTGGTGGAGGTGTGGGAAGGAACATCTATCTTTACAGAAGCATGGTAACTTAAAAATGTAGAAACACTTACTGTAGAAAAATCATCACTTTTGTAACCCCTCACTGTAAAAACTTAGACAAAAATGTTAAAAACACTGGATGAAAGCATGTTGGAAAGAGGACATTTACATTATTTCAAAATATCACTCCACAGATGAGGACTAATTACAAATGGGGAAAAATGTACCTTTACAATGGAATAACCTAATGAGTAACACTTTAACCACACTTAGCATCATTAGGAGTGGAACAACCTGATAGGATAGGTCTCCTGATATACGTAATTAAGAAATTTACAACATCCACTCTGTAATCTTTTTTCATAGAAAGTGTCATCTGAAGCTAATCATGAGATGATAGACTAATCCAGAATGCAGGGGATTCCACAAGATAACTGGCTTGAGCTTTTTAAAACAATCAATCCTGGTTTGGGGAAGTTTAAATACAGCCTGTATACCATACCATTGAATTACTATTTGTTTACTCAGGTGCAAGTTTGGTATTGTGGTTCTATGGGAGAACTTCCTCATTCTTAGGAGTCACAGGCTGAAGGATTTAGGGGTGAGGTGCTATGATTGATATCTGCAACTGATGTGCAAAGGGTTCAGAAAAAATTTTGTATGTATGTATCTTTCTATATAAAGAGAGAGAAAGAAAGTAAGGTCAAATGTTGGCAACTGGCAAATCTACAAATCTAGCTGAAGGGTTCATGGATATTTATTGTACTTTTTTTTTTTTTGGAGACAGGGTTTTGCTCTGTTGCCTGGGCTAGAGTATAGTGGCTCATCATAACTCATTGTGACCTCAAACTCCTAAATTCAAGCAATCCTCCCACCTCAGCCTCCCAAGTAACTGGGACTACAGGCACACAGGCACACACCACCATACCCGGATAATTTTTCTTTTTTTTTTTTTTTTTCTGTGATGGCCTGCTACACAAGATAATTTTTCAACTTTTTTGTAGAGATGGGGTCTTGCTATGTTGTCCAGGCTGGCCTCAAGCGATTCTCCTGCCTCAGCCTCCCAAAATGCTAGGATTACAGGTGTGAGCCACCATGCCTGGACTTATAGTACTATTTTTTCCAACATCATGTAGATTGGAACATTTTTAAAATAAAAACATGATAAAATAACTTTTAATAGACTAGAAATTTATATTATATCCTATTCAAAATTTAAATTTGAGGGGAAAAAAAGCAGTGAAAATGGAAGTGAAATGGGGGACAGCTGAAGTGATCCCAAGGAGATATAATAGAAGATCTCAGGCTTAAAGGAAAAAGATTTGTATCTGTCACATATATCGAGTATAGCACTAACCAAAGGCTCATCTATTCCTAGATAATTATAATAATTTACTTTTCTTAACTAAGTAAACTTTATTATTTCAACACTTGAAGTTAAAATAGGCAAAAATTTGGGATAAGTTCAAAGTCATATAAAATAATATCTAATTACTCAGATAATTAAATGATCTAATATACATAAAGGGCCATAAACCTAGAACAGAGGATATGCCTGACTTAGAGTTATGCCATAGATTAGACATGGCACGGACACAGCTGATATTCACAAATACAATACATTTGACCCCTGAACAACACAGTTTGAACCACATGGGTCTATGTGGATTTTTTTCCAATAAATATATTAGAAAAGTTTCTGGAGATTTGTGACAATTTGAAAACACTCACAGATGAAACTTGCAGCCTAGGAGCATTGAAAAAATTAAGAAAAATTTAGGTATGTCATGAATGCACAAAATATATGTAGATAATAGTCTATTTTATCATTTACTACCATCAAATATACACAAATCTATTATAAGAAGTTAAAATTTTAATTACACTTTGTAGACAGCACATGGTGCCATTCACAGTCAAGAGAAATGTAAACAAATGTAAACATGCAGTATTAAATTGTAACTCCATAAAATTAACTATAGTACATACTAGACATATTGTAACAGTATCATAGCCACCTCCTGCTGCTACTGTGGTGAGTTCAACTGTTGTGAGTATCCGCACTTAAAATATCACATAACTCCATGGGAGCAGTTTGCCTTTCCAGTAAATTGTATATTACAGTAAAAAGTGAACTCTGGAGTATTTTGCACTGTATTTAGTGTGATACTGTAAACCCTGAATAACACCATGGGACCTATATCAAGTCCCACTAGTGATGTTGAAAGTGCTCACAAGAAGCAAAGTCATGCCGGTCGCGGTGGCTCACGCCTGTAATCCTAGCACTCTGGGAGGCTGAGGTGGATGGATCGCTCGAGGTCAGGAGTTCGAGACCAGCCTGAGCAAGAGTGAGACTCCCGTCTCTACTAAAAATAGAAAGAAATTATCTGGACAACTAAAAATATATAGAGAGAAAATTAGCTGGGCATGGTGGCACATGCCTGTAGTCCCAGCTACTTGGGAGGCTGAGGCAGGAGGATCGCTTGAGCCCAGGAGTTTGAGGTTGCTGTGAGCGAGGCTGATGCCACGGCACTCACTCTAGCCTGGGCAACAGAGTGAGACTCTGTCTCAAAAAAAAAAAAAGAAGAAGCAGCAGCAAAGTCATGGCATTACAAGAAAAAGTTGAATCGTTTGATATGTACCATAGATTGAGGTCTGCTGCTGCAGGTACCTGCCATTTCAAGATAAACAAATCCAGTGTAAGGACCATTGTTTAAAAAAAAAAAAAAGGAAATTTATGAAGTTACTGCAGCGTGAAAACCTTACACCCTTTGCAAAGTACCTTTTTATCTCATATTGAAAATGTAGCTTTTATGTCGGTGCAAGATTGGTATAAGAAAGCATATCTATAGACTCTGCTATGAGTCAAGAAAAAATGAAATCATTATATGACAATGTAAAACAAAAGGAAGATGAAGGATCTAAAGCTGGAGAATTTAATGCCAGCAAAGAATTATTTGATAATTTTAGAAAGAGGTTTGGCTTAAAAAATGTCAAGATAACAGGAGAAGCAACTTCTGTTGACGAAGAGGCAGCAGATGAGTTCCCAGATGCTACTAAGAAAATCACTGAGAAGAAAGGATATCTGCCTGAACAGGTCTCTAGACAAAATTGTCCCATTCTGGAAAAACTTGCCACAAAGGACATTTAGTAGTAAGAAAGAAAAGTGAGCACCAAGATTTAAGGCAGGAAGGGATAGGCGAACTCTATTGCTTTGTGCAAATGAAGTTGGGTTTATGATCAGGACTGCCCTTATCTATAAAGCTGCTAACCCCAAGCCTTAAAGGGAAAAGAAACACCAGCTGCCAGTCTTTTGGTTGTACAACAAGAGGGCCTGCACAATGAAAACACTTTTTCTGGATTGATTTCATTGATGCTTTGTCCCTGAAGTCTGGAAGTACTTTGTCAGTAAGGGACTGCCTTTTAAAGTTCTTTTGATATTGCACAATGCCCCTGGCTACCCAGAACCCCATGAGTTCAACACTAAAGGCATCAAAGTGGTCTATTTGCCCCCAAACACAACATCTCTAATTCAGCCTCTAGATCAAGGGGTCATAAGAACCTTTAAGGCTCATTACACAGAGAACCTTGATAGGGCATCATGAAAGTCCGGATGTCATCATTGTTACAGAAAAAGCCATGAAAGCCACCAAAATTCCTGCTGGAGAAAATTGTGTCCAGATGTTGTGCATAACTGCACAGAGTTTACAACAGAACCAGTCAAAGAAATCATGAAAAAGATTGTAGATATGGCAAAAAAAGGTAGGGGGTGAAGGGTTTCAACATATGGATCTTGGAAAAATTCAAGAGCTAACAGGCCGGGCGCGGTGGCTCACGCCTGTAATCCTAGCACTCTGGGAGGCCGAGGTGGGCGGATCGTTTGAGCTCAGGAGTTCGAGACCAGCCTGAGCAAGAGCGAGACCCCATCTCTACTAAAAATAGAAAGAAATTATATGGACAGCTAAAAATATATATACAGAAAAAATTAGCCGGGCATGGTGGTGCATGCCTGTAGTCCCAACTACTTGGGAGGCTGAGACAGGAGGATCCCTTGAGCTCAGGAGTTTGAGGTTGCTGTGAGCTAGGCTGACGCCATGGCACTCACTCTAGCCTGGGCAACAAAGTGAGACTCTGTCTCAAAAATAAATAAATAAATAAATAAAGAGCTAACAGACACCACACCAGAGGAATTAACAGAAGACAACTTGATGGAAATATGTGCTTTAGAACCAGTGCCAGACGACGAGAAAGAAGATGTAGAAGTAGTAATGCCAGAAAACAAACTGACATTAGTTAATCTGGCAGAAGGGTTCCAATTATTCAAGACTGCTTTTTACTTCTTTTGCAACATTTAACATTGTTTCTGACATCGATCTGACATAACTTTACTCGGGAGGCAGTAGCCACAGCATGTCACCCCATACAGTACTTAACTTCTTCCTGACACTGGGGCCTCACGTTAGCGCGGGAGTGGAGGGAGCAATTTCGTACACAGAAAACAGGATGAGTAATCCATTACCTGCGTCTCTCAGTCGAGCGAGTTCCTGTCGACGTTTCTTTCGTTTCTCCTTCTTCAGGGCGGCCCGGTACTTTTTGTGGCTGGAAGATTAAGACATAGACACACCGGCGTCAGCGGCTCCACCTGCAGCGCTGCCCGAGGTCCCCTCTCCTCAGCGCCCAGTGACAGGAAATCGCTCAAGTGCTCAGGAGAGATACCTTGCTTCCCTTGTCTTAAATACAAAACATGCATCTACCATGGCCTCATCTTTCCACGTCCCAACGGCAGGTATTCTTCGCCGGCCACCTGTTCCTCTCCTCGCCTCCCTTAGCCCACAGCCGCCGGTGACAGTCTGTGGGCGCGCACTGGGAAGGGCTCGAGCTGCCGCGGTGGCTCATGCGCTTGGCCCAGGTTTCCTTTTCCCTTCCCTTCCTGCCTGCACATCCTGCATGCCCAGGATCGGCCCGCTCCGTCCCCTCTTCTCGCCTGCCCATCTCCCTCAGCGGAGCTTACCTCAGTTTCTCACGAAACACCACCCTCTCCGGCGCCGCCATCTCAGCGGCGCTTACCCCCCCCGCACCCCTGCCCTCCCTTTCCCCTCCCCTCCCCTCTCCTCTCCTCTCCTCCCCCCAGGATCCGGCCGGAAAGGGCGGGCGCGCGCAGGCGCAAGTGTCCCGCGAGCCCCACCTGAGCCATACCAAAAACACAAGGCGGGAGGTTCCCTTTGACAAGTTAGTCTTGCAAAGCCATGCTCAAACAAATGTCTCCTTCCTGAAAAATCCTTTGGTGGCTCTTACCCTGCCCTGAAAGTAATACTTCTCGCCTCAGCGCTTCCCCAGTGCTTTATCACTATCTCTCTCCACGCCATACTGGGACGTCTTGTGGCTGGGAGGTTAAAGTCACACTTCTCCCCCTTTTCTCGTCCACAGGAAGGCTAATGACACACAGCTGCGCGCCTTGCTGCCCTTCCAACTTCTCTGGGCTCCGCCTCCTTCCGCGGCTCCACCTATCAGCGCCTCAGGCAAAGCTCTGGACTCCGCCCCCTGCCATTCTCACCCGTCTGGGCTCCAAAAGGGAACCTAACTCCTGGGACTGTAAAGGTGTATCATCTGCCCCTGAGGACTTTACAGTCGAGAGGCAGAGAAGGACCAATCCATAAATAAGATAATAACAGTGCAGGGAAAGATAAAGTTTTCTTAACATAGTCCAACTGGGTATTCAGAGAGAGCTTTCTGATGTTTGAGTTGAGTTTTGAAGGGAGATGACATTTACCTAGAGGGAGCGGGTGGGAATGGGATTACAGCCAGATCAGCATAAGCAAAGGCACTGAGAGGTGAAATTGGAATGCGCCTGGAACAGCAAGAATTTTGGCGATCGAATTTAAAGTGTAATTCGAGAGTATCATGGTATACAGTGGCAGTAGCGGGCTGCGGGGGCTAGGTTATGGAGGAGGGCCTGGTACGCCATGCTAAGACTCTAAAATTACGTTTTGTAGGCAATGGTGAAACCATTGAAAGCCTTCAAGTAGAGGCTTGTTGCAGTCATATTTTCGTTTTAGGTAAATCACTCTGGTTTGCAATATAAAGGATTAAAAGATAAAGCTAGAATATCACAATAATCTAGGTGAGACGTGATGAGGAATTAGGTTGGGGCAATGACAGTAGGGATTGAGAAAGTAAAAATCGTCCCTGATAATAATCAGACTGTGATATACTCATACAAGGCCAACAACAAGGCCAAGAAAAAGATGTTTCTTTCGAGGACACAGTATAGCTGCAAAATGACTAACAGCCTCTATCTTTTGAGTGATTTAATAACTTCCCTAGCTTCCCTTTGTTCCTTTCTTCTCCAAATTAAAATTGCTGAGATATCCAATTACTAAACTTCCCCTGCTTCCCCTAATCCCTCATCAGAATCATTCAGCTGAAGCCCAAACCCTGCATAAAGCCTCGCCCTACTACCTCTTACCGAGAAACTTGGAGCAACAGGTTTCCCTTCACCTCCAAGTTGACCTTTTCCAGTTCAGTGCATCAGTTGACTCTCTGATCTTGAGTAAATTCCTTCATGTCTAGTCCTGTTTTCTCATTTGTAAAAATCAAGATAGTAGTAATAGTTTTCATCTTACAAGGCTTTTTTTTTTATTGTGAATACTGAATAAGATAACACATGCTTATATGTTAGCACAGTGTCTGGCAATACTGAATGTCCCCAAAACTTTAGCTGTTATATCATCATCACCATCATCATCATCATTGGTGAGAAAACTTCCCGACCCCCTCAAGACTGGGTTAGGTACTCCATGTGCTCCCAGCATAAGTAAATATTTTACCTTTTGTAACACCTATCACCGTATACTGCACTTTGTGCCTTTGCCTGTTTGCTTCTTGCACTAAATTTTAAACTCTTTGAAGGCAGAGATTTGGCAGTTGTACCCCCAAACTAGAGGATGTCCTGGATGGCACAGAATGTGGTTGCTATGCAAGTCATCAATTTTGCTGGTCCCTATAATCAGAACTTATGCTAAGAATTGCTGCCATTCTGAAAGCATCAGTGTTTGGGTTGCTATAACATTTCTTATGAATCAGACCAGACTTTCACTTCAGAACAATAAGTAAGAATATCTTCTAGGAAGATACTGCTAATTATAAAAAAGATACAGATGTAGATTTTGTTTTATTATGAGTCAGAAGTGAATGTAAATTTTCTTTTATAGGAGTTAGACATTTATTTTCAACAATTAACCACTGAATTCATTTTCAGGAACAGGCTTGAATTGCTTAAGTTAATTTCATTACAGAAGTAACTCTAAAAGCCAATTCCACTTCCAAACTATAATTATCATCATTTTAATTTAATAGAGAAAGACATCTTCCTAGATTTTTTTTAGGTGGATGCCTGGTTTTAAAGCAGCCAACTTTACCTTAACCCATGTGCAAGACAGTTCTCCAGGTGGCCTTGGACCAACCCAGTTCTCTCCTGCTTTCTTGCTTGTCATTCTTAACTGTAGACAGCACTGGGAATGCAATATCCTGAGATAGGGAGGAACTCCCTGAAACAGCCGGGCCTTGTTCCTGTCCCTCCTAGGTAATGTAACATCTTGAGTTAGGGAAGAACTGCCTAGCACAGCCCAGGCTTTGGTTCCTCTTTCCCCTGGAAGCAGGATGTCCTTCAAAGCTTTGCCCAGTGAGTTATGTGTGGACACTGAGGTATATAACTTTTGTGTTCCCTCAGCTATAGTGCAAGTGGGGCACGTGCAGTCAAGACTCCATCTACCCCACTCAAGGCAGCTTTCGTGAGTGTTGGGTTTCCAGCTCACAATGGATCCTTAGCTTCTTTTGTCCCTTGCTGCCTGCCTGCAAGTAATAAACCTGCTTCATGTAACTTATTACACAAATTGGTAACCAGTGCACAGTGAACCTGCTTCATGCCATGTAGCCCCAGGAAAGGAGAAAAAGGCTTACAGCTTGCCCTACATGGTGATATCAGTGCTACTGAAAGAGGTGAGCTGAGGAGGATTGGCTGCTTCTTCCCACTACTGCATCTCTAGTAAATCACTTAGGAGTTTTCTAGATGCTTTATGATCTGTATGTTAAAGGATGTGTCTCACTAATTTTACATACATCTTACATACCAAAACAAGAGGAAGGAAAATCTTTCACCAACCATTAATATCGCACATAAAGGGTTTTATTGGTCTAGTATTATTTAATGAAGATGAGCATCAATTTTACTACAAACTTCTTCCCCAAGACCTTTGACAGAACTTAGGCCCATTTTCCACCTTCATGTCTAGGAAAGTACAAGTAAAACACTTTTGAGGGCATAAAAAACAACAATAAAAAATTCTTGTTAAGGTATATCAGTAGCCAGGGAATCCACAGTGCCCCTTTGAGGGTCATATGACTAAGGCAGTTTCCATAACCTTTGCAGGGAAGGTGACCAAGAATTTATTATGCAAACCAGGACATGGCTGAGAGTAAAAGAGGGTGCCCTTAATAATTACACCAGGCCAGGCGCGGTGGCTCACGCCTGTAATCCTAGCACTCTGGGAGGCCGAGGCAGGAGGATCACTCGAGGTCAGGAGTTCGAGACCAGCCTGAGCAAGAGTGAGACCCCCGTCTCTACTAAAAATAGAAAGAAATTAGCTGGACAACTAAAAATATATAGAAAAAATTAGCTGGGCATGGTGGCACATGCCTGTAGTCCCAGCTACCCGGGAGGCTGAGGCAGGAGGATCGCTTGAGCCCAGGAGTTTGAGGTTGCTGTGAGCTAGGCTGATGCCACGGCACTCTAGCCCGGGGAACAGAGTGAAACTGTCTCAAGAAAAAAATAAAAACAAAGAAAGAAACTGTATCCACTAAACAAAACTTCCCCCCACCTCCCTCCAGCCATTGGCAACCACCTTTCTACTTTCTGTTCTATGAATTTTACTACTTTAGATACTTCACATGAGAGGAATCGTACAGTATTTGTTCTTTTGTGACTGGCTTATTTTGCTTAGCATAATGTCAAGGTTTATCCACATTGTACATTTGACAGGATTTCCTTCTTTTTTAAGGCTGTATAATATTCCATCATATGTATATACCACATTTTCTTTATCTATTCATATGCTGATGGACATTTGGGTTGCTTCTACCTCCTGACTATTGCAAATAATGCTGCTATGAACATAGATGTGCAAATATCTCTTCAAGATCCTGCTTTGAATTCTTCTGGATATATATCCAGAAGTTAGATTGCTGGATCATATGGTAATTGTTTTCAGTTCTTCAAGGAAGCTCTGTACTGTTTTCCATAACAACTCCATTATTTTACATTCTTACCAATAGTGCACAAGGGTTCCAACTCCTCTACACGCCCCCCCAACACTTGTTATTGTTTGTTCTTTTGATAGTGGCCATCATCATGTGTGTGAGGCGATATCTCATTGTGGTTTTGATTTTTCCTTTCCCTAATAATTAGTGATGTTGAACATCTTTTCATGTTCTTATTGGTCATTTGTATATTTTCTTTTGAGAAATGTCTATGCAAGTCCTTGCTCATTTTTTAATCAGGTTATTTGTTTTTTGTTGTTGTTGAGTTATAGAAGGTCCTTATATATTCTGGATATGAACTCCTTATCAGATATGCAATTTGTGAGTATTTTTTCCCATTCTATAGGCTGCCTTTTCATTTTGTTAATTGCTTCCTTTGATACACAGAAGTTTTTAAGTGTGAAGTAGTCCCATTTCCATCTTAACCATCTTTAAGTGTACATTCAGTAGTGTTAAGTATATTCAACCCTATCTTGACAACCAGATGACTAGTATATTAACGAAAGAAATACTACCAGTTATTGATGCAACGTTGAGTTTGAACATAGGCTTAGAGGCATTTGGATATGCTCCAAGATATTTAAAAGCAAGAGCAATAGTGGCACAGATTCAGCAGAGTAGGTAGAATTATCTAGAGTTTAGATTTTAGCTTATCTGACAAGTTTCTCTCCCTATTACCATAACAAATGTCTTCTAAACCACTGTATAAATTGGGAGATTTAAGTTGACCAACTGTTTTGCAAAAAACCTTGATTAATGAGTAAATAAAATAAAGTTCAGACAGTTGTAAAGGGAAGCCAAAATAGCTCTGTCAGTGTAGAAAATGTTATCATTTTATTATATATAATGGTATACAAATAATGCAAAATAATACTATAAACTATAGACTATTAGTCCTTTGAACAATATTTCTTAAAGAATATGAATGAATTCTAAGTTCTAGGCCCTTTAAACATTTTCCTTAAAATGTTCTGCATATGCTTTCTATATGACCAAGCCATTAAGTAAAATATTTGATCTTCAGAAATGCAAAAGAATTTCTAGATATAGTAAAAATCTTTGTTTTCTTATGACTATAAAATATATTTTCTATATCATAAATTGATAGTAAGCATATCATATACTGGTAATGACAACTAAAGACTGGGGCAAACATACTCATTGAGAAGCCCTTATAAAAGAATACACAGTCATGTTTTGAAATAAAATAAGTATATTTTATGATTTTATTTCAAAATATGCCTATGTTCAGTCAGGAAGTACCAGTCTGGACCCTGGGGCAGTTTCTGAAAGGCCTGAGTTCTGGATTGTCAGTGTTTGTGCCTTACCAGTTGCTAAACATTTCGTTTATAATCCCTGCTTATAACTCTATAGAACTGCTAATTGATATAAAAAGATAGCTCAAAAATGTCAGACATGAAAAGACATTACAATTACCAACAGGTTGCTGTAAGAGAAACTTGTGTCTCTTGCTAGTACTTTACTGATAAACATAATTATCAACCAAAGTAAGAATTTGTTTACCAAATAGCTCTCTACAAAGACTGCTGAAGCACTCCCACACCAAGAAATGCACATCTATAAACACTGATATGAATGCAGGCATTTAGAATAGTCTAGTTAACAATTTTTTTAAAAGCTAGTATGTATTAAAGCAAAATATTGCCTAGATATGAATGTTTCAGGGGGTCGCTTGGCTGGTTGTAGGCTTGGGTTTCACTTGTATATTCAGCACATAATCGTGATGGAAGGATGAGCGGACGGTGCGATTCATCAGGGGCTGAAGGGGCCGGAAGTTGTCCACCATTCTTTTCTCTTTCTCCCCCTCAGAAGTGAAAAGCAGGGTCCGAAATTGCTCAAGCTAGAAATAGAAACAGAAAGCATAAATCAGTTCAATAGAGAACCAGCTTCCCTTGAGAATAAATGAATTTCATTTTTACAGTTCTGAAACATTCATCACAAGTTGGATATAGAAAGAGAACTTATTTCTGAGTCAAAATGCCTTCACCACTTGACAGGGAATAAAATGCCCGGTGGTTGCAGCAGCTGGTGAAATCAGCGGGGCACTTGGCATCCAAAGACTAGGGGCAAAGGCCCTGTTCCTCACATACTAGCCATTCAGCAAGGATAAGTTACTTCTTCACTTTGGTTCTCAGGAACCTCATCTTTAAATGAGCAAAATAGCCAGCTTGTAGGATAATCAGGGGAAGGCCTGATGCATGAAGTAACAGCACAAAAATGTGCGTTTTTCTTCATCTAAATTATTAACATAAAAAGTATATTACTGATTGCTCACTGTGCCTGGGCATTGTGGGCAAAGCAACGCACGTAGATGTTTTAGCTGGCAGTGGGATGCTCCATGCTGGTGCTGTCCAACAGAACTTTCTGCACTGATGGAAATGTCCTCTGCACAGTCCATTACAGTAGCCATAAGCCACATATGCCTACTGAGCACTTGAAATGTGGCAGTGAGACTGAGGAACTGTATTTTTGATTTAATTAAATTTAAATTTACTTATGTTTATTTAAATGCTCACATATGGCTAGAGACTAATGTATTGGACAGTGCAGCTCAATGCAAAAGGAGAAACCCAGAGCACCAAAGGCTTGTTCCTTGACGTGGCAAGAGCATCAGTCACAGCCCTGTGGCTTTCTGAGCAACCACGTTATGCGACATTTCACTTCAAGCCAGCCGGAAAACTGTTCACGACATCTCCCCTGAGTCAATCCAGCTCACTGGAGCTCAGAAGATGGCCTGGGGCGCTGCAGGCAAGCATGGGAAGAATTGTCTGGAACAAAGACCTCAGACGAAGTGGCGCTGAAAAGGCAGGACTAGGATGGGAGGCAAGCACCAGAAGCAGGGCTGTACTTGCAAATGACACATATGCCCTCCCCAATTAGGAAGCTGCACAAGTAGTTAATGTGTATTTTTATTCAGCTAATTGCAAAAGATTAGAAATAGCCCCAGACCAATAATAAATGACATTAGAGCTATGAAATGAACTAGTATATATTGTCCTTAAAAATAATACTGAATATAATGTTTATTATCTACAGAACATTCCATGCATCACTGAGTGAAAAGAGCAACAAAATATACAGAATGATTCTACTTTGTTACAGAATTATGCATCTTTATATAGATTAAAAAACAGAAGGATTTACCCAAACAACGATTAACACCAGGTGGTAAGATTATAGGTGACTAGGATTATAGATGACAGGTTGCATTTTTTTCTTACTAAATTTTCTGTGTTGAAATTTTATTTGCTAAGTCTTCACACGGGCCACTGACCCTCTGATTTATTTATTTATTTATTTATGTTTCAGAGTTATGTCAATTTTTTAATATGAAGGATAGTGGGCAGACCAAATGTATGGTCACAAAGCCCAGGCTTATGGGCAGTCAAGCTCTGTATTTTGTTGTTGTTTATAGTGGTTTTCATCATACAGATTTAAAAAAAAATTATGTAATCTAATTTACTAGTTGCTTTCTTTAAGACTTCCGGTTTTGATTTACAGTTAGAAAAGTTTCCTCCATATGGAAGTATGAAAGGATTTTCCTATGCTTATCCTAGTACTTTTATGGTGGTAGTTTTTACATTTAATATATCTGGAATATATTCTTGTGTAAGGTTTGAATGGTGGGTCCAATATGTTCCCCCCAATATTTGCTCAGTTGTTCCCCAACAGCATGTACTAAATATTTTATCTTTCCCCCCACTGAGCTGAGATGCTACCTTTATCATAAAATAACTTCTCATATGTATTTGGACATATTTCTAAACTTACTGTTTTCTTCCTGTGATGGTTAATTTTATGTGTCAACCTGATGGGGCCATGGGATGCCCACATAGATGGTTAAACACTATTTCTGGATGTGTCTGTCAGGGGGTTTCTGGAAGATATTAGCATTTGAATTGGTGGACTGAGTAAAACAAATGGCCCTCCCCAAAGCAAGTGGGCATCATCCAATCCATTGAGGGCCTGAACAGAACAGAAAGGCAGAGGAAGGGTAAATCTGCTCTCTGCCTGACTGCTTGAGTGGGGACATGGATCTTCCCTTGTCTTAAGAGCTCTTGGTTCTCAGGCGTTCAGACTAGAACTGGAACCTACACCACTAGCTCTCTGGCTCTCGGGCCTTTGAACTACACCATCCATAATTGTGTGAGCCAATACCTTATAATAAATCTTTTTCTACATCTAAGCATTATCTATCCTATTGGCTGTTTCTCTGGAGAACCCTAACTAATGCATTTCCCTTGATTGATCTCTTTTTCATGGGCCAGCACCATGCTACTTCATTATTGAGGCTTTATAACCTTGTGAGTCTAATCATATCCTCATTTTTCCATTTTAGAATTTTCCCTGGCTATTTACGTTTTTTTCCCTCATGAGTTTAGAAGTAGCATATCTTTTTAAATATCCTGTTGATATATGTATTGGGACCACAATAAATACGTGGCGAATACATAATTTATGGAAAATAACAACCTAAGGAGAATTGACAATCAAAGGTGTCACTATGTGTTTCTATCAAATAATATGTTATTAATTTTATTAATTCAAGCCTTCTTTTCTGTTCTTCAGAAACATTTTTAGTTTTCTTATTACCTTTTCTTGTTAAATTTATACCAAAGTATTTTATATTTTTGTTTCCCTTATAAATAGGGTTCTTTCTTCTATTATATCTTTATATCATTATATCTTTAAACTAATTGTGATTTATATGTGTCAAATATATTGATTTTTATAAATTAATATTGTACTCCACTGATTACCAAATTATCTTATTTTTGTAGCAGCCTTTTATTGTTTCTCTAATTTATTTTTTGTTTTCTAGTCTAATTGTATTGGCTACTTCCAGAATATAATTTAATATAAAATTAAAATGGTAATAATCCTTTCCATATTAAGCATACTATTTACTTTTGAACTAAGATCAATCTTTTCTACCAAGTTAGGGTATTCATCTCTCTTTTATTAAAAATGTTTAAGAACTGAATGTTAAGTTTTGCAAATGTCTTTTAGGAACTTATGGAAATGATAATATGATTTTTCTATTTAGGTCTGCTGATATAATGAATAATATTAATGTCATTCTTAACAATGAACCATCCTTGTATTACTGGACAAAGTATATATTTCTTCTAAGGTACTGCTGGATTCTAAGATTTTCTTTTAGCTTTTTTTCCTTTTATTCTCTTCACAGCTATCAGTCTATAGTTTACTTTTTTGGGGGGTTTCACTCTTCAATGGGTGTTGGCATCAGTTATCCTGGCTTCATAAAAAGAATTTGGAAGCTTCTGTTCTTGTGAAAATGCTTTATGAGCAATAAAAATCCCATAAAACAAGTATGAGCAAATATTATTGTAGTTTAGTTATATTATAAATTAAATAAGATTTTACATATTGACATAGTAATCACCATCTAGACTTAGCTTCTAAGGGAAAAATAAACCTCAAGTTCAAAACAACTGACTTATATTAAAATTTCTGGACAGACATTGTTGGATTGTCTTCATCCTGAGATTCTACAATGAAACATCCTTTAGGATGTTAAAGGGTTCTGAAAACATCCATCTCCAGCCTTCATTCTTCCCTTTAAAAGGGTCTTAATTGTTACAGAAAATCTACACAATGCATGCATAATAAAACGTATGCCATTAACAAGTATGGAAGTAAAAAGCTTACGTCCTTCTGTGTTTTGAACTCTTCTCTCTAGTTAATGTGAAGCATCCCCAAATTCATGTCTAAACTGAGACAGACATTAACACTCTTCAATAAAAAGGTATAGGCATTACAAGATGTTAAAACTGATGCTACAGTTTGAGCCCAGCCTTGTTTTAAACGGGCAGACTAGATTTCCTCAGAAGGAAAGTGGAAAGAACCTACCTGATCATGATCAACCTCTACTGGCTGCTTCTTAATGATCCAGGTGACGGACTCGGAGAGGGGTGGGGTAGTCAGAGAGCCCGAGTAGGTCCAGTAATCCGGGCAGATGGGCATCAGACAGGAAGGGTCAAATGACCCAAATTCCACAAGGGTGTCCTGGCCAAGAGAACGGGTCATTGAGTCATTATTTAATGGTGAAAACCATTCTGGAATCTGATGACGAGGTGATGCTTCTTGGGGGGTATCCGGGGACATCAGTGTCCCAGGGGAGCTCCAGGTATGTCTGGGCAGCTGCCTGAAGCATCACTGCTTAGGACAGAGCCATGCCAGGCTTTGTTTCTGCAATTAACTGTGTATTTTTGATATTCCTCAGTGGAAAAACGGCCAAAACTATTTTCTCCTTCAATTCTAGTGAGTTTACAGCAGGTGGTCTCTGGCATTGCTGGGAGGTGTTAGACAGTGGCTGGCACATAAAGAAGGAGGCTTCCCTTTTTCAAGTTTCCCTTTTTCAAGACAGACTGACATAGAACTGTCCTTTGAAAAGGAAACGCAAATCAGGAGGAGCCAGAATCCTGGACTAAAAAGGGGGGGAGGGAAACGGGGAGGCAAGGAGATGGAAAGAGGTGGGTGCAGAGGGATAGAGTGGGGGTGATGGGAGAATACATGGACCTCCAGGGAGCAGCCCCTTGGATATTCGGAATATTGAGGAATTACTCTTGGGGGCAGGACAAAGGTATCCAACCTGAAGGATATGGGTCATTGCTCTTTACTGCTGGACAAGTCAAGTTTCTGTAAAACTTTTCTCTGCTCCCTGCCCATAGGAGGGTAGCTGGAGAAAAGAAGGCTGCTCTGAGTGTGTTCACAGGACCTGGAAGGAACTAGTGTTGGGGAGCGAGGAGGGGACAGCAGTATGTTTCTGAGTCCCCAAGTCCTCGGCAACATGGCAGCAAAACCAGAAAGCTCAGTGCCCACCAATGCAATCGCTTCTGTCCCCTGCAATGTGACCCAGAGGTTTTTCTTTTTTTTTAAGAGATGACAATCTCATTCTGTTGCCCAGGCTGGACTCAAACTCCTGGGCTTATGCAATCCTCCTGCCTCAGCCTCTAGAGTAGCTGGGACTACAGAAATATGCCAGTGCACCAGGCTGTAGCGGTTCTCTTAACACAAGCATCATAAATGACAACTTTCTTTCTTTCTAAGGCAACGTTTCAAAGAGAACCTGAATACATATCACCTAATTACACCTCCTGATTCAAAGTGCCTTGGTAATGTCTCCACTCTGAGACTGAAGCATAAAATATATTTCAAGTGATTTAGGAAAACAAATATATTACCTTGTGCTTAATTGATGGCAGAGTATTCACCAATTTCTGTAGCTCTTTATGATGTTTGCCTAGCTAAAGAGCAATCAATGAGAACATATTATAAACAATGGACATCTCACTGTAGAAACTGTAACAGAATATGAATTAAAATTAACCACCTGGTGGTTACATAAAAACAAACCACAAGACTGAAACTACACTTAAAGTGGTAATTTAGAATTTTATAAACATCACTGAATTAAATCAGACAGAGAACAAAAGAGTAGGCTGTTGGCTGACAAGGTCAGCATGCCTGCAGGGAAAGGTGTCCCTGCTCCATTTAAGCATCAGTTCTTAAACTGAATTAAAATTAATTAAAATTTAGATAAAATTAAAAATGGTTCCTCCATTGCAGTAGCCACATTTCAAGTGCTCAATTGCCACGTGTGGCTTGTGACTACTCTGTTGGACTGTGCATTTTTATACCATTTAAAATGTATTCTTAACAGTCTTGTATTTCAAGCATTATTGATCTTACCAATGTATTGATCCTATTGATCCCAACATTCTTAAAGTAAATAATGTTGTAATGCATACAATGCATCATTTAAAGTCAGTGAGATTTGTTTTTTACCTTTAAAAATACTCCTATCACAGCCAAACCATTTTCTTCCAGTGCTGCATCGTCGAAGCTTTCAAATTTGACTGCATTCCAATGCACCAAGTGCAGCTGAAACACCATTAACAGAGGGTTAACACATGACCATGTGGGATTGTGCCAAAACAAAATGACAGCTTTATTCATCCTATGATATTTAAACACATTTCCTCACTCAAAATAAAGCCACTGAGAAAAGCACAGGACAATCTGGTGCCAAATGAGATAGAAATAAAGAACAGGAAGAAATTTATGCAAGAGCAGCAATTAATATTACTTTGGAACAGAGGGTTTTAATTGGGAGGAAAATAAAAGAAAATGCACACAACAAAGTGAGTAGCATTTCAGTGAGGGATCAATGTTTGTCCATTCCCTTCCTGATTTGCATAAAATACTAACATCCAAAACTATTTGCATCTGAAGGAGAGAATATATTTATAGTGAGAGAAATAGATTCTCCCTATGGAAATTAGGTAGGAGTTAAAGATAAATTTCTTCTTTGAGGAATAACCACTTAAAATGTGCTTTTATTTTTAACATAACATTTAAAACTAAATTAGAGAAAATGTTGTAAGCAGGAATTCTATTTCCCCACAAATCACTCCTCATCCATCATTCATGAATGCATTATCACCCAGCCTTCCGAGTGAGACACTTAAAGGTCATGGTTAATTTTGCCTTCCCCTCTCCTGCAGGGGATCCTACCTCCAAGTCTTGTTGCTTTAATTTCAGAAATGCTTAATATATCTTACTCTTTTTCTCTATTTTTATTGCCATAGCCTTTATTCAGGCTCCCACCATCTCTCACTAGGGTTAATCCGACCTGTGGCCCTGCCTTATTACCTTAGGCTATCATTTGAGTCTACCTTAGAATTCTGGAAGAGTCAGTTTCAGAATCTCAAGGTTCATTTCAGCTATATTATTTGAGATGACAGATGTCATTTTTACATGTCTAAGCTGAGAATGAGCAAATACACCCCTGAGAGAGCTATTTAGCATTTATAGGAATCACTGGATTCTTCCTGTAATTTCCTTCTTTGTTTTTTATTTTTTAATTTTTTGTAGAGATGAGGTCTTGCTATGTTGCCCAGGCTGGTCTTGAACTCCTTGCCTCAAGTGACCCTCCCACCTTGACATTCCAAAGTGCTGGGATTACAGGTGTGGGCCACCACATCCAGCCTCTTCCTGGTAATTTCTTACAACTAGAAAACCTCAGAATTATCTCCACTTCTGTACAGTTGTCGATGTTCCTGACCTTCTCAACATACCTCTGCTGGGTAACATTTGCTGTCCACGGTGTGCTCAGAGCCCCAGGCATCAATGGCCCCCCAGTGAAAATGGAACTGCTTCAATCGGTAGTTGTGTTCCAGGGGTCCTCCTTTGATCACTGAAATGGCACATCCAACAATTCAGGGCATGGTTATTTATGCTGTGGGGGAATGTGGGTGAAAGGCCAAATCTCTATGTGAACTGTCTTAAATGGAGTACGCTGTATTACATACAAGTGTTTATAAATTTGATTTCCATGTGGTCAGTGCATGCATGAGGGCAAGAGTGAATGACACCAAGATTTAAACACATACCAAGCTACATACAATTGTTAAAGGCCAATTCTTTTTTTTTTTTTTGAGACAGAGTCTCACTCTGTTGCTCAGGCTAGAGTGCCATGGCGTCAGCCTAGCTCACAGCAACCTCAAATTCCTGGGCTCAAGCGATCCTACTGCCTCAGCCTCCCGAGTAGCTGGGACTACAGGCATGTGCCACCACGCTCAGCTAATTTTTTTTATATATATTTTTAGTTGTCCATATAATTTCTATTTTTTTTAGTAGAGACGAGGTCTCGCTCTTGCTCAGGCTGGTCTCTAACTCCTGAGCTCAAACGATCCACCCGCCTCGGCCTCCCAGAGTGCTAGGATTATAGGCGTGAGCCACCACGCCTGGCCGTAAAGGCCAATTCTTGACTTATTTTTATATTCCATATTTATTATGTCTAGTTTTCTTTTGTGTGCAATTAAATGCAAATTTTTCTCAGCATATTTACTCAACCCAATTGCATAATACTAAAATATGGGGGCAAACGATTCTTTCTTTTTTATACATGGACACTTTGCTTTTCAATTTTTAAAGATACTAGTGGTTTCTTTCCCTTTCATTGAAATGGAATAGGAAATCTGCAAGTCAAAAATTACCACCTGGGAGAGATTGGCCAAAGGGCACAAAGTTTCATTTAGACAAGGGAAATTAGTTTTCCAGATTTATTGCACAACATGGTGATCATAGCTAATAATAATACATTGCATATTTCAAAATTGCTAAAAGAGTAGATTTTAAATGTTCTCACTACGAAGGAATGGTATGTGAGGTGATGGATATGTAAATTGTTTGATATAATCATTCTATAATGTTTACATATATCAAAACATCACATTATACCCCATAAATATATACATTGCCAATTAAAAAATGCAAAAATTATCACCTGTCTTTGGGCAGAATGAATAACATGAGCCATCCACATACTTTACCTCTGGTCTTGCCATGTTGGATAATAAATACCTTTTGTTTAGACTAGACATTTTTGGTACTAGTGAAATCAATACATTAGAGGGAAAATATTCAGATAAGGAAAGTTTTTATAGTCACCCTTTTTTCAGGTTTTGAGTTGTGTTGATTTTTTTTTTCCTTGAATTTGCTGGGGCATATTAATTCGTCTTTTCTTCTATCTGATCAGCCCCGGCGATGTCTACACATGGTCACATCAATGTAGCAACACTAAATCCATCCATCTCATCCATCTTAACGATCTTTAGAGTTTATTGCATCATTAGTTGAATTTTATGTGTTCAAATGATGGAATACAGCAATCCCCAAAACCAAATATACTGGCCACACATCATGCAATGGTGTGCTATGTATTTTACCAACTTTTGAGAAATTCTTACATAATTTCCTCCAACAAAAGTTTTGTAAAAGGTGAATGAAGAAACCAATGACCACTTCTCTTTGGGGGACAGGGGAGGTTCAGAGAATAATACAACCTGATTTGCTAAGTTAATAGGAGGAAGGTACTAAAATGCACTGAAATATCTTCCAAAATATCTTATTTTTCTATGCCAGCTCCATATTATAGCATGATTTTGCCAAATACTAAATCCAGTCTTTTGAAGGAAATTGAAGTTCTGGTCCCAAGTTAGGTGATCATGACAGAGGAAAAAGCCAACTTTTCTCTCCTATCCCTAGAACAACACTGGCAACATTTCCTGGACGCTCACTGTATGTCTCCTCCAAAGATTATGAGCATGGCAGGAAGGCGATGTCACCCATAGGTGGATGCAAGGGAAGGGGGATGCTGAATTGGTCTTCAGGTGTGTTTTGATTTACCCATACAGCATTGATTCACATAATACTAAACACATGTTTAAATTAGTTGCCAACATTTAAAGCTAGACAATTTCATATAAAAATCTACATTTCCAACTTAACTTGTGAAAATGAGACACCCTGGCTACGATGGGTGCACAGTCCCACTGGGTGACAACAGGCTGGGTGGGAGAAATGGCTGCCCCCTTTAGAGGGGCATGCCAGTTCTTCACTATTGCCACTGCTGCCATTCCCTTCAAATACCCCTAGCCTCACTCTGATTACCTCCCTGGCCTATAGGTGTGTCTGCCTTTGTGACCCCTGGGAGAGAAGAGGTTAGAGGCCCAGGAATCTGACTTGGGTGCTTGCTAGCTGGAAAATCATTAATTCCCTACCATGTGCTGGGCACCATACCTATATAAGTCGTACATGGGGGAGAGGTGAGTCGGGGAGGTATTCTACTGTAAAATGTGATTAAGAGCATATACTATACTTTGTAGGAAAAGGCCCTCAGTTTGAATCAATTGACTACATGTCATTAGCCATGTGTGCTGGCAGCTTCTAAGTTGGTGCCCAATGATTGCCATCTCCTGGTATTCAAAAAACTTGTATAATCCCCTCCCCTGAGGCAAAGTGATGAGATGTCACTTTTGGGATTAGGATACAAAGAGACACTGGCTTCTACCCTGCTTGCCCTCTCTGAGTTCACTCACTTGCTTGGTCTGATGCAGCCAGCTGCCATGCGTGAGCTGCCCTGTGGAGAGGCCCACGGCAAGGAAACAAGGGTGGCCTCTGGCCATCAGCTACCCAGGAATGAAGGCCCCCAGAGAAACTAAATCCTGCTAACAGCCACTTGAGTTTGGAAGAGGATCCTTTGCCAAAGGAGCCTTGAGATGAGACTGACACCTTGATCACAGTCTTTTGAGAGACCTAGAGCCACAGGGCCCAGCTAAGCTGTACCCAAATTCCCAGTCCATGAGCATGCTCTGCAAAACTCTCCACGAATCAGCTCTTGCTTACCTCTGGACTTGCTTCTCTGCCACCTTCTTACATTTTATACACAGTAATACCTAACACAAGCATCACACTGCCTCACTCCTCCAACCTCCGCATAGATGGCCCAGGTGTCACCTCCACCAGGAAGCCTTCTTCCACCAGCACTATGTACATACTCTGCATTAGCATCATCTCTTCTAGGGTCTGTCTCCCCACTACACTCTAAGCTCCTTAAAGGCAGAGACCATCCCTTCCTTCCTCTTTCTAGTCTGAGCACCCAGCATGGTGCCTAGCACTTAGTAGACCTGCAGTGAAACCAGGAACTAAAGAAACAGACTGCCAAGTGGCTGTCCGATTAGTTAACAGGGATGTAACTGGTAACCTCAGCAAGACTAAAGGAAAAGGGTGGGGTTGGATGGGGCAAATGAATAGAGGGGAGAAGGAAGTACAGTCCTCAAGAAATGGGGCAGAGAAGGGAGACAGGAGATAGTAAATTAGATTGCAGAACAATCATAAGATATAGCAAATAAATATATACTTATGTATTTGAGGTTGTTGATATTTTGTTCTTTCTGTGCTCTAAGACAAGAAAGGATTAAACTTGTAGAAAATTAGACAACAAATATAAAACATCTAGCATAGAGTTTGGCTTACAGTAAGCAATCTCTGTAATATTCACTCCCTTCTTTTACTTTTCAATGTAAAAATGAAGGCGCTAGCAGAGAAAAGGATGATAAAGAGAAAGGTAACACACAGAACGCACACCAAAAAAGTAAATGCAGGAAGTGGGCAGGAGCAATCTCTCTGGGGTGATGGAAACATTCTAAAATTGGATTGTACTGATGGTTGTGCAACTCTGTAAGTTTCCTAAAAATTCTTTAAAAAAATTTTTTTAAAGAAGTAAATGTAGGACTAAAAATAGGGAAGGAAAACTTCAAATGTTTGTGAAAGCATTCTTACTGGGTTCGCTGGTGCTGCCCCATGAAAGTGTAAAGTGAAGTAGGATGGGGCAGGAAGCACCCTGAGGAAGAGAACGAGGGACTTACCTCTCCTTTTCTTTAATGCCTGTTGACATTGCCAAAAAAAGGAATTCCAGAGAAGGCGATAATTTACAGGGACTATCCATGTCAGCCCAGGGATAATTTAGTGCCCTTCCCCACAATAGTTCCTATCTCTCACATGCACTCGTTAAACTCAGTAACTGTGTGCTACTCAGGGGAACCCAGTAACAAAACAATATCCAGCAGGGGGTGGTGGGATGAGATGCTCACACATCTCTTTTAATTTCTGTAACGTGCGTCATGATGTCTCCTCTTTCATTCCAGATTTTAGTCATTTGAGTCTTCTCTCTTATTTTTTTCTTGGTCTCCCTAATTAAAAGTTTGTCAACTTTGTTGATCTTCCCAAAGAACCAACCTTGATTTCATTGATTTCTGTTCTGTTCTTTATTATGTCCTTCTTGTTGCTCTCTGTGGGTTTAGTTTGCTCTTCTCTTTCTAAGTTTCTTAAGGTGGAAAGCTAGGTTATTGATTTGAGAAAGTCCTTCTTTATTAAAGGCATTTTCATCTATGAATTTCCCTTTAAGCACTGCTTTAGCTATATCCCATAAGGTTTGTTATGATGTGTTTGTCACATATCTTCCACAGCTCCTTTGCCTTGCACTTTACTCCAGATCTCTATAAAGCACCATGTAGCAGCATTCCTTGGTTTTCTTTTTTTGTATTTTAAAATATCTAGACATTGCTATTTATAAGATCAATACTTTTCTAGAATTGATTCTTGCCTTTCTTCATTTCTAGGATATCTTTGCTTTTTTTTACTTTTTCTTTTTTATGTTCACTTACTGTTTTTTTCCTCTTTGAATGCTAGTGATTATTTTGCAACAGCATGGAGAAATAGCAGTGAAGAGTAAGCAGGAAATAAGAGGCAGTCACTAAAATGTGGAAAGAGAGAGAGATAGAGAAAGTTAGGTACTTATTAAATATTAATGGTATCTTAAAGAAAATAATTGTTAAAGGGTAATGAAAAAGTAGCTATCAGTTTTAGTTATTCCCAACCAAACAAATGCAAAATTAACAGCCTTTCTACAATTTTTCTTCTGTATTTTGTAAAAACAGTGTGAGACTGACTCACCTTAGGAAGACAGGATCAAGGGATGATTTAGTCAGTTGGGTTTGTAGGTACCTAAAGAGCTATTATGATGAAAACATGGGTTGTTTGTTTTCCATCTGAGATTACCCACGCAAAATGGATGGATAAGAATTCTTGAATCTATTGTTCAAAAGAAAAATAGATGACTAAAAAATAAAACAAACAGCTATTTGTCCTGAAAATTCTTGGGCTTAAGAAATCCATTAAGCAACTTTCTAAGACTTCTAGCTCAATGAAGCAATAATATTATATTGGAAACAAACAGTCCCTAGACTGTCAAGGGCTTTAGAAAGCTGACCACCACCTAGAATCCTCAGAAGAAAGAAGGTTGCCAGGAACCTTGATGGGATTGAGACTTGAAAGAACTTCTATGCATCCAGAATGAATGGATGAGAGTTGGTGCCCTAAAGATTGGGTCTGTCCATGAGTTCAGTTCTGGCAGGGATAATGGTAGAGCTCTAAGTGGGGTAAGCAGAGCTCATCAGAGTGCAAGACAGCCATCTGGAACACAGAAATTTAGCTCTCTGTTTTGAAGATTTCTGAAATCCTTATATGCAATGTAACGTTATGGGATTCCAGTTGAGATGGGGGCACACTGCAGAGTTTTGGTAAAATTAAGAAAGATGCCCATGAATCTTGGAGGAAAAGAGCTATTCCTTCTTAGTTTGAGATATGTATGTAAGATGTTCAGGATCTGGGAGCTATGTCATACCATAGAGGAGAAAGAGGAAAATGGGGGATGTGGAAACACTCAAGCCCTTAAGGAAAGACTCAAATACTTATTGAATCACAGCAGAGAAGTATGTCAGAGGGAAGAGAACCAGAGAGAGATTAAGACCATTGAAGGAGCAATCTGTTTGTAGCTGGGCCAGAGGGCCATGCCTAAGTATCTGAGCATCACTAGGAAAATGCAAAGAAAACAAAGACACGATTAAGAATCCTAGAGCCAGGATAAATACAGTCATGACCATTTCTATTTATGCTTTAAGTTACCCTTTTTACTCCATTCATTATCATTTTTATGGACTCATTTCCTAATATTCATGAAAGAAAACAAACTTCTTTTAGATCAAGATTGCTTAACCTCAGCTCTATTAATATTTGAGGCTAGCTAACTCTTCCTTAAAGCTGTTCTGTGCACTATAGGATCTTTAGCAGCATCCTTGACCCACTAAATGTCAGTTTCACTCCCCTACCCCAGTTGTGACAACCAAAAACTACATCCAGATGGTGCCAAGTGTCTGCAGTCCTGGCATGGGGTGGTGGCAGAAAGACAGGTGGCATAATTCCCGCTGATTGGGAACTACTTTAGATATGCTATTTCAAATAATAATTATTTCAGACTAATTAGGACTATTTGATACCATAAAATTCAGTAAAGAAAGAAAAAGAAGAAACCTGCATGGAATTATTCACATTCTGTCTTCTATAGACACCAAAAGTTTCAGGTAAACTTTGAAATCATTCCCATTAGTTTATATCCAGGTAGGTTAAAAAAAAGAAGAAGAAGATTCAAAAAGCAATATAATATTTGGCTTTAAGAAATTCTTCTAAACTGTGTTTCTTTTAAACTAGGTAACATTGTTTATTTAACAAAATTAACGGAAGTTTCCATTTCTTACAATGTATCACAATCTGGTAAGTTACATCTGATTAAATAGTGTAACTATTTAATATAAAAGTTTTTGTAAAGTCAGCAAGCAGAGGAAAAAATAGTACATACTCAATATACACATACAAAATGAATTTCTGGCAAAACTTCAGTTTCACACTCTATCTTCTATACCAGTTGTAGAATCTATACATAGAGACATGTATTTATTAACAAAAATACTACCCATATTAGTTCAATAAAATGTAAATAAAAACTAGAAGGGACTTTTTTCATACATTCAAAAAGTAAGATCAATGAGTTCCATGCCATTGTTAACAGAGCTCAATACTCTCATGGAGGGAGTTTGATGTGGCCTGTGTTGTCATGGCACTGTTTCTTTAACTCCAGACAAGACCAACAACACCAGATCTTGCCCTCACCTGATTTATCTGTAGAATCTTCGAATTCCACGAGGAAAGAGTACCCATTGTTCCAGACATGGAGGCAGGTGGTCGGGTCATAAGAGATGGTGAGCGGTTTTAAGCCAGGGTCATAAACACTGTCTCTCCACCGGATGTTGATGGGTGACTGTCGATCGCCTGCAGGAGCCAGGTCCACACTCTCCCAGAGTGGGTGCACTAGGAGAAAGCAGGTCGGGGATATTATCAAGACCATCCACTATCTAGCATCACACATGAGGCAATCCCACTTCTGGAGAACCTGTCGAGCCTAATGGAAACTTAAAGTCTTAGGAATCAGCCACTGCGATGGTTAATTTTAAGTGTCAACTTGACTGGATTAAGGAATACCTAGAAATCGGGCAAAGGAATATTTTGGGGTATGTTTGTGAGGGTGTTTCCAGAGGAGATTAGCATGTGAGTCTGAGCGGACTAGGTGGGGAAGATCTGCCCTCAGTGTGGACGGGCATCATCCAATCTGCTGGGGGCCCAGAGAGAACCAAAACAGAGGAAAGGCGAATATGTCCATCTAACTGCTGGAGCTGGGATACACTCTTCCACTCCTGTCCTCGGACAACTCCAGGCTCCCTGGCCTTTGGACTCCAGGACTCACACAAGCAGCCCCCAGGGCTCTCAGGCCTTTGGCCTTGGAACTCAGGCTTACACCATCAGCTTCCATGGTTCTGATGCCTTCAGACTTGGACTGAGCCACACTAACAGTATCCCAGAGTCTCCAGCTTGCAGACAACCTGTTGTGAGACTTCTCATCCTGTAGGATCGCGTGAGTCAATTCCCCTAATAAATCCCCTCTCATATATCTATACATCCTATTGGTTCTGTCTCCCTGGAGAATCCTAAATAATGTTACCCACTTAGGGCCTTAATCAGTTGGCTAAAGCAGAGGATAAAGGCAGGTCAGAGAGCACCTTCCAGAGGAACAGCACTCTGCCACCTGGAAAAACCAACACATCTCAGTCTGCTACTAAGTTCACCTAAACCAAGTGCAATCAGTCCTGTGATAACAGTAAAACGCATAGAGATCAGTGTCAGGTGGAAATACGGTATTCACAAATGAGTTTCTTTTCTTCACTGATAATTTCCTGAGCCCCAACCCCCAAAACTAGCTTTAAATACAAAGACAAAGTAATTTAGTTTTCAATAACAGACTCATTTTCAATAAAGAAAATAGGGAAGAATTTTGGAAAGCAAACTTTTAGTCAAATATTGTCGGTTTTTAACGGTTGGCTGGTAGACAGAAAGGCTTGTGTAGCCTGCATCCTGTAAAATGCTCACCCCACATAAATGTGCATGCTGAGTTCACCTCTTATGTAAGCAAACTGAGGACCACGCAGCCGTCCTGCAAAACCTGGGTAGAATATCAGCATTGCCAAGGTCCCGGCAGTTCACAGTATGTCAGGTAAATGTGGACATTATCTATTAATGTGTATCCATATAGTCTATCCCACAGAGGCACTGATGACATCACTGATGCTGATTTTCTTCTACAGAGTCAAGCGCTGGGTCTTTGTAGCAAGTCCCTGATAAATATCAGCAGACTTCCTGATAATGTAGATGGGCCTACTGAATCATCAATGAGTGATGAACAGAACCCACATATATCAGTTCGGGATGGTCCAGTTCTCTGACCTTGAATACCACAGATGGGGAGAATCAAGATCAAAACGAAAACCAGGAGAAACATGCATCGGGAGAAATCACTACCAACAACCCTCTGCATCTTGGCCCACAGCTAAGAATGAGTCTAAGAATTTGACTAAGATAGCTGTCTCATTACCCAGTCAAATCCCCCACGTATGGAAGGGTCATCTTCCTATTTCCATAAAAAACAGAAACCTGCCTCTGTTTTACTCTGACAGAGGAGACATTACTCTTCCTTTGGTAGTTGTCCAAAGCTGGAAGTCAAGATCTTAGCCTTGGTGTTTTTTTGTTTTGTTTTGTTTGCAAAAGTACCCCAGCAATTTAGACATAGAGTTCTCCTGAGAGCGTCCAGATCAGTGAGTCTCAACAGAAGGACGGACTCAGCCCCCCAAAACATTTGGCAATGTCTGGAGACATTTGAGGATAGTAAAACTGAGGGAGGATGATACTGACATCTAGTGGATAGAGGCCAGGACTGCTGCTAAACATCCTACCACGCAGAGGACAGCCACCACCATAAAGAATTATCTGACCCAAAATGTCAATAGTGCCAAAGTTGAGAAATCTGGGTCTGGAGATAAAAGGTGCATGCAAAATCATGTATTTTTTCTATTTTTTCATATAATGCAGTACTCTCATCTTGGGAGAGGTCTCAACCCAATGTTTTGGATTTTTTTTTCCTTAGGTACAAAAGAACTTGTGACGAACAAGAACTTTAAGAACAAGAACTTTCTGTTTCAGAAATCTAAAATGGAAAATGAAAATCAAGCAACCCTATCAAAAAGTGGGCAAATGACATGAATAGAAACTTCTCGAAAGAAGATATAAGAATGGCTAACAAACATATGAAAAAATGCTCAACATCCCTAATCATCAGAGAAATGCAAATCAAAACCACAATGAGATATCACTTAACTCCAATGAGAATGGCCTTTATCAAAAAAACCCAAAACAACACATGTTGGCATGGGTGTGGAGAGACAGGAACACTAATACACTGCTGGTGGGACTGCAAACTAGTGCAACCCCTGTGGAAAGCATTATGGAGGTATCTTAAACAGATTCAAGTAGACCTGCCATTTGACCCAGCAATCCCATTACTGGGCATATACCCAAAGGAAAAAAGGTCATTCTATAACAAAGACACATGTACCCGAATGTTTATAGCAGCACAATTCACAATAGCAAAGATGTGGAAACAACCCAAATGCCCATCAATACATGATTGGATTAGTAAGCTGTGGTATATGTATACCATGGACTATTACTCAGCTATAAGGAATGATGAAGATACGACATCTCTATGGTTCTCCTGGAGAGAGTTGGAACCCATTATATTAAGTGAAGTATCCCAAGAATGGAAAAACAAGCATCACATGTACTCACCAGAAAATTGGTTTCCCTGATCATCACCTAAATACACATCTGGGAACGACACCAATTGGATATCAGACTGAGGTGGGGGGTGGGGGAGGTGATGGGGATATGCCTACACAATGAGTGCATTGCGCACCGTTTGGGGAGTGGTAACACTTGAAGGTGCTGACTCGGGAAGGGGGGGGTGGGGAAGGGAGGGATATATACCTCATGATGGGTGCAATGCACACGACCTGGGGAACAGACACGCCTGGAGCTCTGACTTGGGGGGAAAGGCGGTACAGGAGCAACATATGTAACCTGCAATTCTGTATCCCCCATAACAAGATAAAATTAAAAAAAAATAAATAAATAAATAAAATAAAAAAAATAAAATGGAAAATGCATATGAAGTAGCACAATATCATTATATTATAATCTGATTAGAATGCAAATTCTTTACGGGCAGGAGCCACATCTTCCTCCTTTTTTGTTGCCCTGTGGTGTCTTATTAAACATATGCACAGTGAATATTGATTATCCAACTGCCATTGTTGGGGGGGAAGCTATATTTTATTCAAATTGTGTTAATTTTTAAACTTCTATAAAACCCTAGAATAGCCCTCATTCAGTTCCAAAGATTCCTGGCACAAAGAGACCACACCTTTCTCCTCTGAGATACTCAGACTGTGGGTGATCATTTGAGAATTCACACTCTTCAAAGCCAATTAATGAGGGTCTCCTGTGAATAGCAGGGAAGAGCTGGAATGATGGTTAGGTCCCTAAAGACCATGCCCTCAAGCCCTCAGCCAGCCTTAATTGTCCCCCATTTCATTTAGGAAATGGAAAGTCTCAACTCTCACATCCATGCCAACACCAGCCCAAGAAAAATGGGCCTACCTGGGCTGTCCGGAAAGTAGCCAGCCATTGTTAATATAATGAGAACGGCTACATGGCTGGCTACTTTCAGGACAGCCCTGTATTCCTTCCGTTACTCTTGAACTCCTGACCTCAAGCAAGCCTCTTGCCTCGGCCTTCCAGAATGCTAGGATTACAGGCGTGAGCCACCATGCCATGCCCGGCCCCTTCCATTACTCTTTTATGACCATAATGCTACTTTCAATTTATGCCCTTCAATTTACAAGTTCAGCTTTCAGAAGGTTTTTTTTCTCCCTACCCACCTATTCCTTTATTAACCCAGAGCATCCAATCTCCCATGGCAGGGGTCGGGGAGGGGGATCACCGTTCTCTTAGTGAAGCCAGCTTTTTGCCAAAGACTTGTTTTGCTAAAGATAAACTCACACTTTTGTTCTGCTCTCCCCTCCTCTTCTTCTATTTAAGCAAAAAGCAGATTAAAATAATTCCTCATAATTGCTCATATTTTCCCTCAAAAATAGGAAGCCGAATAAGTGTTCTGCCTAACAGAGGCTTCATTTTGAGGTTTTTCTTGTACAGGGAAAGCAAAATAAATGAAGATAGTGATGGTGTCAACCATGGTTTATGTGAGCGAAGTCACACTGCCATTAAGAAGCTGTCATTAATCTCCTAGCGGATGAGCAACAAAAGTCCTTTAGGAGATTCTCTGTTGAAAACAAGCTTGGTTTTAGTTCTTATTTATATGAGTAATCTTAGGTTTGATTTATTTTGTGTTTTAGCACTGTCTTAGTCCAGTCAGGCTTTATCATAGACTAGGTGGCTTATAGACAAAGAGAAATTCATTTCTCACAGTTCTAGAGTCTGGGAAGTCCAAGATCAAGGCAACAATAGATTTGGTGTCTGGCAAGGGCCAGTTTTCTTGTTCGTATTCAGCCTTCTTCTCACTGTCTTCACATGGTGGGAGGTTCGAGGGAGCTCTTTGGGGTCTCGTTTATTAATATATTGGAAACTAATCCTATTCTTGAGGGCTCTGCCCTTATGACCTAATCACCTCTTAAAAACCCCACCTCTTTAATACCACATCATCTTGGGGGTTAGAATTTCAACATGAATTTTAGGGGGACATAAAACATTCAGTCCATTGCCACCACCTATTTCTCCAGCCTCGAGTGTTGTTTCAACTCTTGAAACATGGAAAGCTCATTCCTGCCTTGGCCCCTTTGTTCCTGCTCCTCCTCCTCCATGAAAATCAGTTCCCCCTCATTCAGGTCAGGGCTGGCTCCCATTATCTTTAGGTCTTGGGCCTAACTGCCACCTCCTCAGCAAAATTTTCTCTGGCTACTCTCTTATGATCCTCTTGTATTATAATTTTTTAATCACAGCACTCTGATTTTTTTCCTTCATAACATTTATTACATGGGTATAGTTCTAATTATATGCATATGTGCTTAAATGTCTGCCTCCCCCACTGCTCTACAAGCCAGCTGGCTTTCAATCACTATTGTGGATGGAATGAGTACGATAAAGAGCCTCGCTGGGAAGGTTTGTGCTACGGTGTGAATGTATGTGTCTCCCCAAAATTCATATGTTGAAATCCTAACTCCCAAGGTGATGGTATTAAAAGGTGAGGCCTTTGGGAGGTGAATTAGGTCATGAAGCTGGAGTCTTCATGAAGGGGATTAGTTCCCTTATAAAGGAGGCTTGAGAAAGCTCCCCAGCTCCTTCTGCCATGTGAGGATGCAGGAACAAGGCACCATCTTTGAAGCAGAGAGCTGAATCTGCCAGTACCTTGATTTTGAACTTCCCAGCCTCTAGAACTGCAAGCAATACATTTTTGTTGTTTATAAATTACCCAGTCTAAGGTATTTTGTTATAGCAGCCTGAATGGATTAAGACAGTTTGCTTCTCCTTTTGCTTTATGTCCTATTACCCCACTAATCACATGATTTTTTTCTTTAAGAATCGTTCAGGTTTATCTCTTCCTCACCTTGCCTGTGACCACCAGCCTAGTTCAGGCCCCTACACCCCAGACTTCATACAAAGCCTCTGTGGCTTTTCCTCCTCTCTCACTCCCTTCTACTGCTGAGTTCTGCCACTCGGCCGTTCTATGTTATCACCTCCATCTTGTCGCTCCTGTGCTAAAGATTGTACATCAAGTTGTAACTTCTGTGTCCAAGTGCCCGGTTTTCCTATTAGGACCCACCTCACTTATCTAATCCCATTTCTCATTCTTCTCAAATTTTGGTCTTCCCATGCTGCTTTTCTTGGCTTGCTACTCTTCTTACAATTGCCCACGCACACAGACTTATCCCCATTTTTGTTTGTGCTTGAATGTCATTCATTCTCCTACCACTTATGGACATCTTTTCCAGCTCAAGTCTTATCTCTCTGATGACATTTTCTCCACCCACTCTGATCTTTACTTTCTCTGAACTCACCCTGAATTCACTGTCACAGCATTTAGTACTCTACCATTCCTCATGTAGTGTGTATTTGGTTTATCTGCTCAAAGGGCCTAGGTCAACTCCAAGTTCATGAGGCCTGTGTCCTACATTTTTTTCTACAGCTTCCAGGGCTAAATGCGGTACCAGGCACAGAGGGGGCACTAAAGACTTATTTTGCTGATACAGAAAACCAAACAAGTTGACACCACGGCTCTCTACCCTTACCTCACACCCACTGTCTGAGCAACATTAATATTAAAACAAAAACCATAAGACTGACCAGACTCTTTGTGACAATAAAATAGTAAATTATTAACAAGACCTAAGGCCATAGAAAACAAAAGTTAAATCACATCTACAGGCCACCAATTTGCTTGACAGATCACTTGAGTCTGTATAGTAGGACTTGTCTCTAATTAACAGACTTCCTTAACTTAAAACATTCTAAGCCTTTAGACAAAGCTTTATTTCTTTAACCAATTACAAATCAAAAAATCTTTAAACCCTCCTATAACCTATAAGCCCCCACTTCAAAATGTCCTGCCTTTTTGTACCAAACCTTCCATATATTGATTTATGATTTTACCTATAATTCCTGTCTCCATAAATATATAAAACCAAACTATAACTTGGCCACCTCAGACACATTTTCTCAAGACCTCTTGAGGCTATATCCCTAAGCCATGGTCACTCATGTTCGACTTAAAATAAACCTCTTTAAATTATTTTACAGAATTTAGATTTTTTTCCATTATCACAGGCTTTATTTGTATTGGTCAAAATTAATTGGAAAAATAACAGAACAACTTTCTAACAAAGTTCAGTTAGAACATAGATTGATTCTATCAAATAGAACTTTCTCTGATGATGGACATTACTATACTGATGTCCAGTATAGTAAGTGGTAGGCACATGCAGCTATAAAATGTTAATGAATTTAAATTTACATGTAAATAGCCACATGGAGCTAGTGGCTACATTTTATACATTGCCATTCTAGTCCCAGTTATCCTAAAAGGTTTATATTCCTTCTAAAAGTAGGGAGATCATGAACATTAAGAATCATTGGAATAACAAACCTGTACCATTTCCATTCTAGATGATATTCCTTACATTTCATTAAATTAAGAATTATTACATTCATTTTCCTATTGTCTAAGATCTCATGCCTAAATCTTATTATGTGACAATTAGGCTAAATTTCACTAGATGATACACTAACTGAAATTGATTTTATTTTCATCTTGGGTAACAGGTGAATAGCCTACAAGTCCCCAAAGTTAGGATTGTTAAGCTGCTGTCTGCTACTTGAGATAATAGCAAACAGCAATCTGAGTTGACAGCCACAGATGACCTGGGGGGAGCACTAAGAGCAAAGGTAGGAGCACGGAGCAAAGGAATGTCCTGAAATGCTGCTTTCTGAATTTCCTACAATCTCCTACTTTCATTCATTCATTCTGCTTCACCTCATCTTAAAAGTAGTCAGATTTAAACATCTGAGGCAGGCACTGAGCCTATAATGATGATAAAGATGATGATGATGAAAACAATCGTCTTAGTAGAAGTAGCTGCCAACATTGAGTCCACTGTGTGGCAGGCACTAGCTAAGGACTTTGCACATTATCTTTTCTTTTTTGGTTTCTTTTTTGGTGGTTGTGTGTGTGGGGGGTGTTGAGACAGAGTCTTGCTCTGGTGCCCAGGCTAGAATGCAGTGGTGCCATTATAGCTCACTGCAACCTCAAACTCCTGGGCTCAAGCGATCCCCCTGCCTCAGCCTCCCAAGTAGGTGGGACTACAGGCATGTGCCACCCTCAGCTAACAAGTTATCTTTTCTAACTCTTAAGAATCTCAGATTGGTCACAAGTGCACACTGGGCCTTCTGCTGGGGTAATGAGCTGCCAGAAACGATGACTATTGTCTTTATAATTGATCAGATGAGGCTCCAAGATATAGGAATAGGACATGTTCAATGGCCCAGGGCAGCGAGACCATAATATTCTCCTGAGTGAAGCAGGTCAGGAGGACAGTACAATATGCCAGAAGCAAAATCAAATGGTAACTGTCACTTGCTTTTCCTAGTAACTGAGAAACCAGAACATGTCATATGATGAGGGAAATTCATTAACTGAAGCTTCAGCCTCCACAAGCCACTATTGTTTGTTTTATTGTCAGCACTAAAAGCAGCAAAACTATCCTAATAACATAAGCATACTGGATGCTTAATTTCAACTTTCTGTTAAAAAAAGCAAAACTTTAGTAACTAGATAGATATGACTAATATTTTCCAGTTTAAACCTTAGACCACAATGTACCAGTGTTCAGAATAAGCCAGTCCTGGTAGGATGTGGGCCTGCGTGTAGGAAGTCACACCCAGCAACCAGAAATTCATTATGCCTCTGGCTAGTTTATTTTAATAACAACACAGTCAATGTTTAAGGAAACAAAATAAACTTACAATAAAAATATATTTATAGAGCAGTTTCAAGCCCTTGGATTTAGCTATATTAGCATTACTAATTTATAAGCATTCCATTCTTACCCATTCTTTTTATTATGTGCATATGAGATCAAAGACAGTAAATACAAAGAGTAGAGAAACAGACTTCCAATAGCCCCAAATTTGAAAACTCTCTGTCAATGTCTTTTAAATAATAGAAAACATGAAAGATTCCTCTTTAATGATATACTTGGCCACTTCATCACTCCATAAACTCAAACTTATCTCTCCACAAATACACACATTATCCTCTCCCATCCTCCCAGAGAAACAGTTATTCTCACAGCTCATAAGGCATGTATAATCCCATGCTGAGATGCCAATGACACCACAGCTATAAATTCTTAACACACATGATTGTTATAAAGCCGAGAAGCCTTTTGCTCTCTTTAAAGAAGTGGTGTACTCACAGGTTCGGTTCCGAGTTTTATAAGTGCAAGTATACAGGCTGCAGGGCCTTGCTGGCATCGACCTCGAAATCTGGAACTTTCTCCACAGCAATTTGTATGGAGCTGCTTGAAGAATGACCCTCAGGTTGTTCATCACCATCTTTAGCTTGAAATCTTGATCAGTCCCCAAATAACTTGCAGGAACCTAATAACCTAGAGGGAAGAGGGCAGAGGAGGAAAAGCTACAAACAATAGAGAGTTAAGATCTTGGGGAAACCTCTAAGTAGGACAACATTCAGACTCATAGTACACACTCTGAGGTGGGGGAGGGCGAATGGGAGTCAATAGTTTATTCACTCTTGTTCCCTAAACTCATTGGTCCCCTCAGTGGAGGGAAGGGAGGATCCTGCTCACTGACTCATGTGCTCTGCCTTTCCCTCAGGGTTGGCAAATACTACAGGTCCAGAGAAAAGATTCTCTTTAGCCACAGGAAAGAAAAAACTGTTTCCTGTACAGCTTCTTAAAATTAAAAAAAAAAAAAATTTGCTCCCTGAATTCCCGACTAGTTATCCAGCATGGTACTTACATGTAGGAAGAAGCCCAAGATTAATGTTGTCTCCAGGCAGCCCGAATAAAAACAATCATCTGTGTCTGGATTGCTTAAAAAGAACCCAAGATGCATCCTGCCAAAATAGTCCTGGGTGGTTTTGAAATCTAAGCTTAAATGTAATCTGTGATTCTTTGCCAGTAACACTAAAACTGGCAAAGGCCCTTGAATATGGGAAAAATGGGCACTGTTAATTAATCCTGAACTCTCTTTCACCTCTCACATGTTCACAGTGAAAGTCTCTTCTGAGACTGAGGTGATGATTTCAAGGTATTCACTATAGTGTTCTGAAATACTGTAATACTAACTCTGAACACTTCCCCCCCCACCCTCACACCTAAATTGCTTCATCCACATTCCTTGAAAACTCCCATCCCTGACCAAGTGAACAAACACATTCTGAAATGAAAAAAACACCTTTTTTCTTAATTACACATTCATTCCACTATAGATTTCGAAATGTGTACTGTACTTTAGATGCATGCAGGCAGCTGTTGGGGACACCATTTGAGCAATTGTGACTGAGGAGTGGCTGCCAGGCCATGTGCCCTGGCCCTGCTGAGGTCTCAGCCTCATGTCCATTTGCACTCCTGCCTGCCCGCCAGCCACGTGGACTTTACTTCTTCCAACTCCGGCCTCCCTCCCGCCTGTGCAGATGTGCTTCCTTCCCGGGACCCCTCTCCCTCCATCTAGGTCTGGTGAATTCCTACCCTCCCTCCAGGTGACTGAGTCCTGTGTCTCTTCCTCAAAGCTCCTCTGACCATGTGCTCACCAGGTCAGCCCAGCACCCTCTTCCTGGCTACAGCACTTAGCACAGTGGAATAAAATACCTAGCCAGGAATGTCCTTCCCGACACCATCCTCCCCAGCATCTAAGCCCCACAGTGGCAGGAACCAAGTCTGTCCCTGTCAGAGCTGCATCTCTAAGGGACACAGCACCTGGCTCCTGATGGGTGTTGGGGGAGTACTAGTTGAATGACCTCAGCAGGCTCCCTTGGTGACAAAAAAGATGTTGATCTAATTTCAAGAACCCAGAACTGTGCCACAACTGCCAGCATGTTCTGGGACAGTACTAACGGACCTTCCTTTTCTCAAATGCCACCATCACCCATTTGTAAGGTTATTTATACTTTCAAAACATTTTTCAATGCTTATCCTTTAAGAAGAGGGTCTCATATCCCCACCTATAAGATCTGAAAAGACCCTCAAAGTCCTGCCTGTCCTAAAAGAGGAACCTGCCTGAATATGAGCCTTACTTACCTAGTCTCACAGGGCTGGGACTCTGCCAGTAAGCCTTTTCATTTCAACATTTATTGTCATTTCCATTACTCCAGGAACTGTATTGGGTGCTGTGGTGCAAAGGTGACCAAGGGCATAAAAAGGAGTGAAGTCCTGTCACATGCTATAATGTGAATGTGCCTTGAAAACATGGTGCTAAGTGAAAGAAGCCAGACACAAAAGTCACATAGTACATGATTCCATTCACATGAAATACTCAGAATAGGGAAATCCATAGAGACAGAAGGCAGATTTGTGGTTGCTAGGAGTTGAGAGAAGGGGAAAATGAGGAGTGACTCCTTATTGGGTACAGAGTTTCTTTTTGGGGTGATGAAAAAGTTTTGGAACTAGATGGAAGTGGTGGTGGCACAACATTGTAATGTAAATGCCACTGAACTGTACACTTAACAAAGGTTAATTTTATATTATGTGAATTTTACTTCAGCAAACCAGTTCAAAGTAGGGCATTCAGCAGTATGGCCATGCTCACAGAAAGGGGAAGGGTGCCAAAAGGCACAAAAAAGAGAAATTGAGAGGCACAAGACACATTTGTGAAAGCTGATTATACAGATTGGGTCATTCTTGTCACACCCAAATAAATCAGAGCCAAGGGCTGGGGAAAAGTACTCAAGCACTCAGAACACATAGTATGTGCTCCAAGAATTGTTCCACAAGCCCAGTTGCTGAAACTGCCTGCTGTAACCTGAAACCAGTTTTTCTAATAGCTACTGAAACAACCTGCTGCAATTCTAAGACTAGTTTTACCCACGGCCATCACACACCAATCTGAGTTTGCAAGCTCCCCAAAACTTTACTAGTGCCAATGAACTTTCTTTCAAAACAATACATTTCTCCTTTTTATAAAACCTGCAACCTTCTCTTTGTTCTTTGGACATGCTGAAGACCACCCAGTCTGTGTGTATGCCCTGAATTGCAATTCTTGCTTCCCAGATAAAGCGTTAAATTTACATTCTTCTCTACATTTTCATTTTGACTTTGATACAGTTCACTTACAGACCTGAACTTTATTTCTTCATACCATCTTTCCAAGAAGACTGTTAAGATACAACACCCACATCATGATCCCAGTGATGATGAGCCAAGAGGCAACATTGTGCTTTCATCCTCCCCTCTCTGTGCACACCTCTGCTAGTAATTGGCCAGGGAACTTGCTCCTCTCCTCTGCACTGCTGTTCTTGGCCCTGCTCTGTCTGAGCTAGAGGGGAGAAGGCTATGCCTAGGTGAAAGGAGAGAAAAATCACACCTGGCAAGCCATGTCTAATGAAAGCAGGAAGCAGAGTTATTTCCTGTCACTATTCTTCAAGAAACCATGGAGGGCTCCAGGCAGAGTTATCAACAAGCCATCTGCCCAGACAAGTATTGTGGTATGTATCACTTTGCTAATATATGCAATGAACTGAAATCACAAAAAAGGGGAGGAAGTTAGTGATTATCATGAGGCTCCTCACCTCCAGGCCTGACTCCCTACCTGGGGTCTTTAGGCTAGTGACATCTAAAGTCATCTGCATTGCCCAAAGGTGTCTGAAATTCTCAAACCAAAGTTAAAATCAGTTTTGTTTATAGTTTTGTGTGTTTGTGTATATACATTTTTTAAGGGGGCTTGTACTCAAAATGTATCTTATTTAAGATATGCAAAAGTTTGACTCAATTTCAAACATAGACCAGTAACAAACTTTCAAGGGATTATCTTGGTAGTGCCTTGAGCCAAATAATAGCACCTTGTTTTCAAATGCCTTTCTTAACTGAATTAACTGAGCAGGCTTCTAGAATAACAGACCATCAATGACCTCAATTCAAAATCTGATTCTGCTTGGTTTTTCTTAACTTTTTAGTATGAAAAAACTTTAAGTTTACACAAATATAGTGAGAATACTATCATAAAACCACATATGTATCCAATATTTAATTTCAACAATTGTCTATTAATGGTCAATCATGTTTTATTTCTACTGTCCCCCCTACCCGACTTCTTTCCCTCCCCTGATTATTTTGAAGCAAACCCCAGACATCCTATCAACTTATCCATGATTGTATTTTTCACAGAAAAAATAGTCTACTAATTCATAGTTTTTTCTCCATAAAAATTATCTGTACTAAATAGCCTTTGGTGATAGTGTATTACAGATTATGAAAACTATCAACTTTTCAAAATTAAAAAAATAGCAAAAAAGCCCAGTAACCCAGTAAACTTTCTCGGTATCAACCAAACCTTTAACATAAACACTTAGATACTTCTCTCTTGATACGTCCACCCTCATCTTAGATGAAAGCTCAGATTAGGAACTTTATGTTCTTTCTAATGTGGAAGACCACGTTCAGCATAAAACTGCATCATTTATAATTGCAGTTCAACAGAGTAAAAGGATTATATGAACTGAAATATTTAAGATTAAAGCTTAATGTACGCCCTTAAATTTATGCAAGAATATAGAATCTGAGGAGCAGGAAAAGTAGTTGTTCAGGAACACTGTACAAGAAATTAACTCTGTGACTTCAAATGGTGCAGGCTATGACAAAACTCTCTGAAAAAGCCAATAAGTGTTATATACATGCAAGTTATTATTACTCAAATTGAGTTTGCTAAAATGCTACCCAAGATATAAATGCAAAAAAAAAAAAAAAAAAAAAAACCTAAGAAAAAAGAAAGTAGTTTTGGAAGACTTTTAATATCTCTTTTTTCCTTTTTTTTTTTTAAAGCCAATAGCATCAAACAATTGCAACTAATCAACATTCCCCCTGATAAAACTGATTTGAGCTAAAATGAAATTTTAAAAACTGCTATGTGATATGGGGACACTTTGCCATAACTGGTGTTTCCTTTCCACTGGCTTCCATTTCTGAATTGAAGCAATAGTGCATGATTATCTCATGTCAAGCACTTGCTTGTGTAAAGATGAAAAAGTCATGCTCTTTCCCCATTCCCACAAGCTCAAAATCTACAAGGAAAAACTATTTAAACAAATACCTCTCTCTCTCTCTCTCTTCTTGTTACCTTTTTAAAGTTGTGGTAAAATATACATAATAGTTACTATTTTAACCAATTGTAAAGTGTACAAATTCGGTGACATTAAATATAGTCATAGTGTTGTGTAACTATCATCACCATCTATACCCAAAATTTCCCATCCTCCCCAGTATAAACTCTGTACTCATTAAACAACTCCTCCTCCATCCCCCCCAGGCCCTGGTAACCTCTCCTCTACTTTATGTCTCTGTGCATTTGCCTATTCTAGGTATCTCATATAAATGGAATCATACAGTATTTGTCCTTCTGTGGCTGGCTTATTTTACATAGCATAATTAAACAGATATTTCTTAATCAAAGCCGGCTGCAATGACAGCTTTGATTTAGTAATGAGAACATATGGGGCAGAGGCTCTAAGTTTCAGGAAGGGGTGATGTCTGACCCATGTGTCACAGGAGAGAGACAATTTCAATGGGGGGCAGAGGCAGAGGGATGGATGGGGAAACTTCAGGGATGATGAGCACATAGGGGGCAATGATTAGGCCTCAAGCTCATAGAGTACAATTGGGGTGGAAATGGGCAGAATCTTAGGTTTATTCAATTAACAGTTCCAGTGTCAGGTAGATGTGGGCAAACAAGTGGAAAAGGCCTCCTTTCTTGCTTACAATCTAGTTGAAAGAGAGACTTAGTAATTTTCAGGAAGATGATGCCAAGTACAATGTACACTCAACAGAAAGGATGTGCTGGCTTGGCCTTCAAAGGGAAGGTTGTGATAAGACAAGGCCCAGGGCATGCCCACCATCCAGGAGAGTTGTACCAACAGATGAGTAGACATGCACAGGGCCAGGGCACAGGGTCCTGCACAAAAGGCTATGTGATGGTCTGAGGCCTGTTAGCATGGCACCCAGAGAAGTCTGGGAAGTGACCCTAGGCTTTGTTCCACAGAGAGCCATCAGGAAAGCACTGAGGTTGGACAGGCTGGGGCCTGACTGCCAGGGTCATGGCCATGCCCTGGGGACTGCCCTACACTCTGCAGTCATACTGTTTGTGCACAACACGGAGGCTGGCGGCCAATAACAACTGGCCCAGAGGAAGTTTCTTCCGTACACAGCCAGATTGGCTCTCTAGGCCTAAGGATCAGGAGGGCTCCAGAGGGCCTGACTTTACCCTCACCCTCTCGGTCACTGTCTTCCACAAAGCCCCCATCACTCAGTGGTGGACTCCTGCAGTGGTCCAGAAGTCTGAACCTCCGTCTGTCCCCAAGAATGTTGCTGATCTCACCGCAGGGGACCCTGACTCTGAAGATTTCCTTTTGTGTCCCTTAGATAAACAAACAAAAAAATCCCAAACCTATTTTTTTTAGAGATGGGGTCTTACTATGTGGCCCAGGCTGGTCTTGAACTCCTGGCCTCAAGCGATCCTCCTGTCTCAGCCTCCCAAATAGCTGGGACTACAGGCATCAGCCACAATGCTGGCCCAAACCTATTTTTTGAAACAAAGCCAAGAGTATGTCTGAACTTCCCATCATGCCAAGTCTGCTATTAATATTTGTCAATGCACATGCTCAGGGGATGCAGTGGAAGGTGGGGCTGGATGAGGATTTGAGATTAATTTGGGGAATATGAATTTCCAAGAGACTAGAAGGCTTTCAGCTATTATTCCATTTGTGTAGAAGGAAGCACTGATGGTTTCTGATGACTGACAGTGGAGCACAGGATGGATGGGAATGGGCAAAGAATGAAGCCAGGGAAGTCAAGGAGAAGGTGATTCCTTCAACCACCCTTCATTCAATCCATCACTCTCTTATTCTTTCTTTCATCAAGATATCAATTGAACATCTGTTAAATACCAGATACTGTTCTAGGCTCACTGGGGAACAGAACAAAGTCCCTACCCTTGTGGAGTTTACATTCTAGTAGGGGGATACAGATAATATATAACAAATACAATAAATAAGTTAGTTGCAGAGACAATTAGAATATGTCCAGTGCAAATTAGAGGAGGATAAGGTGAATTTGGAGTGCCACTGGAGAGAGGGTATTGTATTTGGAAATATGTTGCTCAGGGGTGGCTTCATTGAGAAGGTGAAATTTGAGCAAAGGATTGAAGGAGGTAGGGAATTAGTTAGTTACATGGCTATCTAGAGGAAGGGCATTCCAGGTGGGGCAACTGCCTGGGCAAAGACTCCGAAGTGGGAGCATGTCTGGCACATTCAAGGGATAATAAGAAGGCCAATATGTCAGAAGTGGAGTGAACCGGGTAGAAGGGAGTAGGAGATGAAGTACAGGGGTAATGGGTACCAGATCGAGTAGACTTCTAGAATATTATAAGAGTTCTTTCTCTAAGTCAGTTTCTCAACCTTGGCACTATTGACATTTTTGTCCAGATGATTCTTGGTTGTTGGGGAGCTGTCCTGTGCACTGTAGGGTATTTAGCAGCATCGCTACTGGCTGGCATCCATAAGATGCCAGTAGCACCCTATATAAGATCTGTGATAACAAAAAATGTATCCAGACATTGCTAGCGGTCCTCTGAGGGAGAAGGGGGAGGGTTGCCCCAGGTTGAGAACCACTGCTTAAAGTGCAATGGAGAGACAATGGGGATTTTTGAGCAGAGGATAACAATCTGATTTATATTTTTAAATGATCACTCAACTTGTCCTATTGAAAAATCACCTTGAGGAGTATAGAGGGGGAGGGACAGGAAAGAAGTAGGCAGATCCTTCAGGATAATCCAGAGACTTGAACTAAGGATGTCACAGTGTAGGTGGTAAGAAGTGGTTGGATTTGGATATCTTGGAGATACAGCCAGTAAGAAGTGAAAGGAGTTAAGGATTACTGGAAGATTCTTGGCCTAAGCAATGAGACGAATAGGGTTGTCATGAACTGAGATAGGGAAGACAGTGGGTAAAACAGGTTTTTAGGTGGGAAATCAGTAGCTCAGTTTTGGCCATGAGGAGTTTGAAATGAAATCCAATAATCTAAGTGAGAGAATATGAATCACTGAACTGGGCAGGAACAGTAGAGATGGACAGGGTATTTTGTCTTCAAGAAATAGCCATTTTTTATGAGACAGCCATTTTGATTTTAAAAAAACATAGGGTTTGGCACTCAACCAAAGGAGTAAAAAAGAAGAAGTGGAAGAAGGAGTCATGATTTTATGGCTGGAGTGATACTGGTGGCAGAATGAAGATGAATCCCTGAACAGAGAAACAGAACCCAGCATGAGAAACAGGAAGGGGAAAGATGGCAGTCTTACTGCTAATCATATTGGATGTGAGGTGGCAATGGGACAACCCAGAGAACCTGTCTAAGAGAAAGGTGGAAACGTAGCTCTGGTGCTCAGGAGCAGTCAGGAAGCTAGAGACAGGAGGAAAATTCCCTCCCCCAAGGAGTTACAGGTGTATGGAAGGAGGCTGACCAAAAGGAGCAATTAGGATGCCAAAAGACAGAGAAGGAACAGTCAAAGGCAATCAAGGAAGGAAGGAAGGAGCATGGAAGGTGAGGTGAGGAGGGTTCCAGGAAAATTCAAATAAATGGAAACTCACTTTAGCTAATGCTAGGCTATGCTATCTCTAACAATACATGAAGTTATTTATGCTCAGGCCTAAGGCCAATTCCCTGTGTTAAATTAAAAGTAAATAATTTGTTAAGAGTTGGTTATTTAAACTTACTCACTGAATTCACAAAATCCAAGCTTGTGAAACCAAAAATAATGTTTAACCATCAAACACAGCACACAATGATGAAACACTACATTACTGTATTTCCTTGGGAGTCTGTCCATACTTAAGTTTTCCACAGAGATGGGTCCATGGGCTCCATGGGCCAAAGTGGAGCTTTCTGTGCTATATGTCCTTTGCTCTCACTGATTATTTATGTATGTCCTTGGATTTTATTAACACGCCCCTTATCTGCTCTTTTGCAGACTTAGAAATGTGTGGAAAAAGAAAAGATTCTGAAAAACCCTTAATGAATCATTCATAAATCACATATTTATTAAATGGCAAGCAGTTTGAACTCTGCCTGATTAAGCCATTTATATTTATGTGAAATAGAGAGCAAAAAAATGTACTTTGACCAAAGGTTACAATTACATTGAAAAAAAATTCTTTGATTCTCAACAGATTGACCCTTTGTTTTCTCTGATTTCAAAAGGAAACAAGACTTTTGCAATTCCCTGAAATCTAAATTAGAGGTTAGGTTGCCATATCTTGACTGAGAAAGCTTAGCTTCCTCCTCTCACCCACTTCTTCCCTGGGAGCATGATCCCAATCTGATGTAGCCAAAGGTTTCAAAATTTATTTCTAATGACTGCTCTGTGTGCTGCAACTAATCAATCGCCCAGTGTGGCCAATGAGTTGAAATACATTTTCTCCTTTCCATCAGATTTCCAAAATATTCATATTCATTCATTCCCTCAACTTTTATTTCCTTCCTACTGTGAATGATTGTAGACTTTTGCCTGAGCGGCTCCAGGGAGAACAGGGCAGATATGTACAGGTACAAAGAATGGTGCCCTTGGCTGCTTTGGGTCTCTCAGGTACTGAGGTAAAAAAATAACTCAGTAAAAGTGGAAAATCCTAGAAAGCTGAAAGGTTTTCCATTTCCAACATATCTGAGAACAGTGGTCACTTTAAGAGATGTGCAGGGACAGCTCAGGGGTAGGGTAGGCAGTTTCTCTAGCCAGAGAATGGGCTTCTCCTCTCCATATTCCAGCATGGCTTTTTTTTTTTTTTTTTTTTGACAGAGTCTCACTCTGTTGCCCGGGCTAGAGTGCCGTGGCATCAGCCAAGCTTACAGCAACCTCAAACTCCTGGGCTTAAGCAATCCTTCTGCCTCAGCCTCCCCGAGTAGCTGGGATTAGGCATGCACCATCATGCCTGGCTAATTTTTTCTATATATTTTTAGTTGTCCAACTAATTTCTTTCTATTTTTAGTAGAGACGGGGTCTCGCTCTTGCTCAGGCTGGTCTCAAACTCCTGACCTTGAGCGATCCTCCTGCCTCAGCCTCCCAGAGTGCTAGGATTACAGGCGTGAGCCACCAAGCCCGGCCTCCAGCAAGGCTTTTAAACAGCTGAGTGGAGATGGGCCAGATCATCAGTAAAGGAAGAGGGAAGCAGAAAGCAATGTGGTTTTCAGTGGCTGAGAGACCAAGTTCTAGCCAAGGGAAGGTGTAACGTTAACTCCCCCTATTTCTCAAACTTTCCCAGTGAAAATACACCGGAGGGGAGGGCACTAACATTAATACTAACGAGCTGCCACCAGCCTCAGGGCAGAAGCATTTAACAATAAATGCCACAAAGAATCACAGCCATCCACATTGTATTCGAGGCTACTCTCCTCCAGCTTTAGGGCGGAGCACAAAACAAGAATGCCAGAAGAAGGAATTGCGAAGTGAAGGCTCACATTTGTCTACATGGCACAGCTATGGATGCTGATACCCTGCCCTGCGAGTGGCTGTGAGTCTGTCCACAGCCCTAGGCATAGTTAGAGGAGTGGGGAGAGATATGATATAGATCCGAGGGAGTTCCAGTTTACTGCACCTCGGTTTCTGGAACTACAACCTTAGGTTTGTAGCCCTTACATCTGTCTCCAGCTATTTCACAACAGGCTGGACTTCCTTGAGTTATTTAGATTCAACCAACCCTGCCAACACCCCCTCCCGCCCCCGACAAACTGTCTGGAACAGCTGTTCTCCCGTCAAGTGCAAAAAACCCTAAAGGAGGTGCATCCGTCTGACTCCCACAGTGTAGGAATAGGGGTCGGGTGGGAGAGGCCAATGCCCCATTTGGGCCCCACCCAGTCCTCCGGGGCACCCCGCGGGGGCCCAGGCAGCGCTCGCAAGACTAACAGCTAGCTGTCCGGATTCCAGAACCCGGGGCGGCGGGTCTTGGGAGGACCTGGACTCTCTGGGTCGGCCCACCCCTACTGTCGCCCCCACCCCATTCGGCCGCTGGTCCTTACCTGTGAGTTTCCTCAGATCACAAACCCGCCGCTAGCTCGCCTCTGCGGACCCGCTGCCCACGCGCCCGGCCTTCGTAGCCCTGCCCCTTCACGCCCCGGACCATAGCCCAGACCACGCCCCCGTTTGAAGCCACGCCCCCACCTGGCATCCGCGCCCCGCCGAGTCTGTACGTACCACCGCCCCGGTCACACCCCACAGCACAGCGCCAGACTCTGCCTTCCATCCTGGCCACACCCCTTTCGCCACAGCCACGCCCCTTCCATCCGGGCCTCGCCCCTTTCTCCGTCCTAGCCACGCCTTTGCGCTCCGCCTCCGCTCCCCACACTCCCCTGGGCCACACCTTTGAGCGCCGCTGTGGTGCCGCCGCCACCGCTTCCCCGGTCCAACCCCCTCTTTGTCCCCGCGCCCGCAGCTGGCGGCATTGGTGGAATGCAATCAGACTGCAGGCTTAAGAGCCTCATCTAAAAAATTACTTTCCTCAGGATTCTCCCATTTCCAAACACCACGACTTGGTGTTCTGAGAACAGTTACACTAAGTAGGGAAACAAACACTGGATGTGTCCTTTTCCTGCTAGTTTTCATGTCCAATTTACCCCAGTTTCTTCGAGCTAGTTTTTGTGTTCTCTGAACTCGAGCTGTGGACCCATGTTCCTTCCAGCCAGTTTTCATACTCTCTAAACCAGAACCGTGGATGCGCTTCTTCTAGCCCTTTAGCCGACCTGAAATGCTAGGCAGATGAGTGGAGTAAACAGAATCCCTCCACTTCCTGATGCCTCCTCTCCATGACATTTCCTGGGCACCCAATGCCCTCTTGCTGTCTAGGGCCTGTCGCGACATTGCCCCCACTTAGCCTGAAACTCCGGTTGCAGTCCTGTGCTCTGAGATTGCTCTGCTGTCCTTGCTCCTTCCATTTACAACTCTGGCTCCACATGAAACATGCGAAGATGTTATAACCAGTTTTCTTCCCCTGTACATAAATCTCTGGCCCATTCATTCGAGTCTCATTTATTGAGTATATCCTCTTCTGACAAATAAAACAAACCTCAAGGGTCTTACAGTCTGAAGTTGCCCCAACCTGGGTTTGGATGTGACAAGAAATGATAAGGAAGTTAGGGAAGATATGGTAAGGGTGGAAAAGGACTTGGTAATCACAGGTCTTCTTCATCCCACTAGTAGGAATATTAGGATAGCACACATAGGAAGCCACTTCTATAGTATTTAGTACACTTATTTACACAATACATTCTCAATAAATCTTCACTGAATATCTACCCTTCCCTCATGTATAGAAAGATATCATTTCCTCCCTTTGCAGCAAAATTTGCTGCTTATATTTGCTACTTACTTCTTTGTATGCCAACGACAAAGATTTTATGATTACATATTAGTTCTTTTTTCTTCTCTTCCCACCCTCCATTCCATTGCTGGCTGGAAGACAGTGAGAATATTCAAAATGTTGCACTAGAAGGAACACAGAGAAAATAACAAGTTTCAACAGAACAATTTTATTAAGCTCCCCCGACCCTGAGAACTCTGCCTCATTTATAAAATGTTTCAACTGTCAGTCATTTTTTTTTTTGCCTGAAAAATGAACTCAAAGAAATTGGTCCAAATTCAGCCTGTAGAAATTACTGAGTTAATTTTTATGCAGGTAGTTCTACCTCACCTTCTTCCCCAAATGATTCCAGGCAGCTTACTAAAATACAGACATTACTAGATAAAAGAAATAGTGAAATGAACAAGGGAAAGGAGAGCTTAATGGACGGGGAATAATGTGGCTAATGATAAAATTAACATTCAAGGATGCAGTCCATTACATCCAGAACAGTTGTCAGAGGCAGGCCAGAAATCTGACCTTAAGCTTTTGAGTAGCCAAAGAAAAGAGGAAGTAGCAATCATTTTTAGGTTTCCAGTATTCACATGACAAAAACTGGTTTTCTTTGTTTTGTTTTTATAGAAGCACAGTTTTTCTTGAATTTTAGTCCTGAGAGAAATCCTGTTTTCTTGTGAAGATGATGTAGTGAGCTGAGTGGGAACCAAGTGTCATGAGGAGTTACTTCAAGATCCCCTCAATGGAAACAATGGGCACAGTCACAAAGCACAGTACATTAAATTAATTCTATAAACCATCAAAACTTTTTCATTCATTGGAGTACCCAGGCCCTCAATGGTCTGGGTTGATTCAGGGTAGCATTTAGATAGTCTTTACCCAGATGACAAAGAGGTTTCAACTCACATATCAACTCTGAACTATTCATAGTAGCTGCCGGAATAAACTATGTTAAGAAGGTTTAGGGCTTTGTCCATGCTCAGAAGGAAAAAGTTCTGTGATTAATTAATGTTGTGAGTGCAAAAACTTATCTGGTACCTCTGTTTTGTAGAAATAGAGGTCTTACATGCAGGACTTTCATGCAGTCACTCTAAATCATCAATTCTCATTATAGGGTTTTTGATAAATGTCTAACAATAGAGTATTCAAGGCCCCTTTCTCACTCTGTTCCACCCACACTGGCCTTCCCCTGTTCATTCCTGTCTCAGAACATTTTTCTTTGCTGTTCCCATTGTTTGGACCACTCTTTTCCCACATGTTACATGGCTGGTTTTTCTCATCATTTGGTTCTCAGCTAAAATGTTACCTATTTAGAGACATCTTTCCTGACAACCATATGTGAAGTTGTATCTGTGCATAAGAATCACCTGAGGACCATGTTCCAATGCACACTCTGACTCAGCCGTTCTGGGGTGTGGCCTGAGACTCTGAATTTTAAGCAAGCTCCCAGGAGATGAAAACCTAATGTTCCCTAAAAGACTCCAAGTAATAGCTTCACCTCTCCATCTCTGTCACCTGTTTCATTTTTTTCATGGTGTTTCTCACTATTTGAAATTATTAGTGTATTGGATTGTTGGTTGGTTGTTTACTAGAATGTAAATTCCCTAAGAGCAGGGATTTTTTTTTTTTTTGAGACAGAGTCTCACTCTGTTGCCCAGGCTAGAGTGAGTGCCGTGGCATCAGCCTAGCTCACAGCAACCTCAAACTCCTGAGCTCAAGCGATCCTCCTGTCTCAGCCTCCCGAGTAGCTGGGATTACAGGCATGCACCACCATGTCCGGCTAATTTTTTCTATATATATTTTTAGCTGTCCATATAATTTCTTTCTATTTTTAGTAGAGATGGGGTCTCGCTCTTGCTCAGGCTGGTCTCGAACTCCTGAGCTCAAACGATCGGCCTGCCTCGGCCTCCCAGAGTGCTAGGATTACAGGCGTGAGCCACCACGCCCGGCCAGAGCAGGGATTTTGACCAATTTGTCCAACTTTGTATTCTCAGCACTGAACACAGTACCTGGCACATCAGTAGATGCTCTGTAAACATTGTTGAATGAATGATGTTGTTCAAGATTAATTCTGTTATCCCTTCAGTGCCTGCTTATTGACTACTTCAGTGACTGTTCATTTATATATATACCAGGAACTAGACTATAAATGATAGAAGGCAGTGCCACTCAAGTGCCAGTCTGTGAACTGCTAGTTATTGGTCCAAGCTGAGATAAGAAGCTTGAACTAGAATGTAAATCTGATATTTCACTAAGCACAATGCTTATTTAGGATGACTTTCTTTTTTCATAGCAAGGCTTCCTTGATGAAGGAAGCAATGAGTTGCTTCCCTTTCTGAGGAAGGGTCGTCTTCTAATCCTAGACTGATGAGCGTATGAACTGGGCCCCTCTGGTGTGACACATTTTGAGTAGCACTGACATAGAGACTAGAAAGCATAATAAGATATATTTTCCATCTTCAGAAAACTCATAGGCAGGTAAGAGAAACATATTTAAGAGAATAATTACAGGTGGGAGGCAGTGGCTCACACCTGTAATCCTAGCACTCTGGGAGGCTGAGGTGGGACGATCACTTGAGCTCAGGAGTTCGAGACCAGCCTGAGCAAGAGACCCCGTGTCTACCAAAAAATAGAATAAATTAGCTGAGCGTGGTTGGTGGTGCTCACCTGTAGTCCCAGCTACTCGGGAAGCTGAGACAAGAGGAAACCTGGGTGCTGTGATTAGCTGATGCCATTTTGAGATCCCAGCCCCAGAGCACGGCGTCTACCTAGGGATCAGATCCGTTGCTACTGCCTCCCCATCACCCCTGCTGGACCAGGGAGGCAGTGGGGAGACAAGGCACTCTCACGAACACGTGGGCAGGAGCCATGTACTCCCACTGCTTCTAGGGGACCTGGGCTGGGTGCACTCTCCAGCCCCTGCAGGCCAATAATCCCTGACACTGGTGGACATGAGCAGGACTGTGCCCAAGCTAGGCAGCCAACAATCACCACCGCCTCCTAGGGATGCAAGGATGATTCAACATATGCAAATCAAAAAATGTGATACACCACATAAACATAATTATTAATAAAAACAAAACCATATAATCATCTCAATAGATGTAGAAAAAAACATTCAATGAAATCTAGTACCCTTTCATGATAAAAACCCTCAACAAACTAGACATAGAAGGAATATACCTCAAAATAATATTATAAAAGCCATATATGACAACCCCACAGCCAACATCATACTTAATGGGGAAAAGTTGAAAGCATTCCCACTAAGAACTGGAACAAAACAAGGATGCCGGCTGTCACCACTTCTCTTCAACATAGTGCTGGAAGTCCTAGCCACAGCAATCAGGCAAGGGAAAGAAATAAAGGGCATCCAAATCAAGAAAGAAAAGACCAAACTATCCCTGTGTGCTGACAATATAATCTTGTATCTAGAAAACACTAAAGACTCCACCAAAAGATTCCTAGAATTGGTAAATAAATTCAGTAAAGTATCAGGTTACAAAATCAATGTACACAAATCAGTAGCATTTCTATATATTAATAATGGTCAAGCTGAGAGTCAAAACAAGAACTCAATATCATTTATAATAGCTGCAAAGAAAATAAAATACGTAGGAATATACTTTGCCAAGGAGATAAAAAATCGCTACAAAAATAACTATAAAACACTGATGAAAGAAATCATAGATGACACAAAAAAATGGAAAAACATCCCATGCTCATGGATTGGAAGAATCAACACTGGTAAAATATTCATATTGCCCAGAGTGATTTACTGATTCAATGCAATTCCCATCAAAATACCAATGTCATTTTTTACAGATCTAGAAAAAATAATCCTAAATTTCATATGGAACCAAAAAAAGAGCCTAAATAACCAAAGCAATCTTAAGCAAAAAGAGCAAATCCAGAGACATCACATTACCTGACTTCAAATTATATTATAAGGCTATAGTAATCAAAACGGCATGGTACTGGTATAAAGGTAGACACACAGACCAATGGAACAGAATAGAGAACCCAGAAATAAAACCATATAGCTATGACCAACTGATTTTTGACAAAGCAGACAAAAATGTACACTGGGGAAAGGACACCCTATTTGATAAATAGTGCTGGGAAAACTGGATAGCCACATGCAGAAGAATGAAACCATATACAAAAATTAACTCAAAATGGATTAAAGATTTAAATGTAATACCTGAAACCATAAAAATTCTAGAAGAAAACATAGGAAAAACTCTTCTAGACATTGGCTTAGGCAAAGAATTTATGAGTAAGACCCCAAAAGTAAATATACAAACAAAAATAAATAAATGGGACTTAATTAAACCAAAGAGTGTCTGCACAGTAAAGGAAGTAATCAACAGAGTAAATAGACATCCTACAGAATGGGAGAAAATATTTGCAAACTATACATCCAACCAAGGGCTAATATTCAGAATCTACAAAGAACTCATAGGAACCAGCAAGGAAAAAAAAACAAGTAACCCCATCAAAAAATGGGCAAAAGACACAAATTTTTTCCGAAAAGAAGCTAAACAAATGGGCAAGAAATATATTTAAAAATGTATGTCACTAATCATCAGGGAAATGCAAATTAAAACCACAATGAGATGCCATCTTACCCCTGTCAGAATAGCCATTATTAAAAAGTAAAAAAACAACAAATGTTGGCATGGATGCGGTGAAAAGGGAATACTTAAACACTGTTGGTGGGAATGTAAACTGGTATAACTGCTATGGAAAGCAGTATGGAGATTCCTCAAAGGACTAGAAGTAGATCTACCATTAGATTCAGCAATCCCACTACTGAGTATCTACCCAAAGGAAAAGAAGTCATTTTATTAAAAAAAAAAAAAAAACCTGCACCTGAATATTTATTGCAGCACAATTCACAATTGCAAAGACACAGAACCAACCTAAGTGCTCATCAACTGATGAGTGGATAAAGAAAATGTGATACACACACGCACACACACACCATGGTGTACTACTCAGTCATAAAAAGGAATGAAATAATGTCTTTTGCAGCAACTTGGATGGAACTAGAGACCGTTATCCTAAGGAAAGTATCTCAGGAAAGGAAAAACAAATACCATGTGTTCTCACTTTAGTGGGAGCTAAACAAGGGATATATATGGTCATAAAGAGGGGTAATGAACATTGAAAACTAAGAAGGGGGAAACTGGAAGCAAGGAAACTGGGAGGGGGGTGAGGGATAAAAATCTACCTATTAGGTACAATGTACCTATTCTGGTGATGGGTACACTGAAAGCCCTGACTTCAGCATGATACAGTTCATGCGTGTAACAAAAAACACTTGTACCCCCTAAATTTTTTGAAATTAAAAATAATTTAAAAGAATAAATTCCCACTTTAGAAATATAACGTTGGCAAAATTACATTCACTCAGATTGTCTCAGTTAATTTTTATTTTCAAACAGTAGTAAATAACATTCCCTGAAGTAAAAAGAAAATGTTAGCCTGTGAAAAATAAGTCAAAGTTCATAATAGTTATGACTGTTAATTAACCTACAAAATTTGATGAGCCTTTTGAATATGCTAGTTTCATAAGATTTTCTCATCTTAAAATAGGGCATAAAATATCAGGATGGAGACAAAAATATTCCAACAACTAGGATTCTTTGTTTATGATAGATCCTAGAAGTTGGTTTTTTTTTTTGTTGTTGTTGTTGTTGTTGTTATTCTTTTAGTTTTTGTTTTTTTCTTGACTAGGAATGAGGGGGAAAAATGTAATATACTTCAGGACATTTCATTCCCAACACTTTTGTGCTTCTTAGAACTCCAGTTTGTGATTGCAATTGGTCAATTTAGTTTTATTCAACAGTTAAATTCTTGGGCCATGGGAAATACAAAATGAACCAAATATAGTTCTGTGCTTCAGAAACTTACAATTTTGTAGGACACAAAAGTAAATCATGTTGGCAATAAAAGTGTGGATGAATGTGAACAAAATCCTATGGGAACACAGGAGAAGAGAATGAAAAGTAAGTGGATTGGACAAGTCAATCCTAAAACTCTCCAACAAAAGCAGAAGAAAGGAAAGGATTCTCAAAGGAGGTGATGACCAAGACAGACCTGGAACAATGGCCAAGACATTTAAAGGTAAACCATGAAAGCTCACGGGATTCAAGTTCAGGAAATCGCATGAAAACAAACACAAAGGACAGAGGAAGGACACGGTGACTGCAGGGACTGGCTGGAGGAACGGCTCAGGGGAAGGGGGAGAAAGCCTCTGTGTAGCCGCATCTGAGAAGCCAAGTTGGGTTCAGATCTTAGAGGACAGAGAGTTTGGATTCTCTGACATCGACCCTGGTGGTGGCTAATGACAATTTCTATGTGGAAATGGCTTCCGTGTAAACGACAAAGAGAAGGGCGGTGGGAGGCAGGAAGGGCATCCGTGACAGTGAGTTTCCCGTGTCCTGGTTCCTGATCTAGGGCTGTTGTACTGGCAGCCCACGGGGGCTTTGACCTACCAGGGCAGGGCCAGGACGGCTCTGGAGGCACGAAGGGGACAGGGAAGTCCTAAAACGAGTGAATGAGAGCCGGAGAAGAGGCTGGGAAATAAAGTCAGGCGACAGGCGACGTGGACTTCTTGCCGCCCTTTCTGGCCCTCGGTTGTTTCCACGTGTAAAGTGACACCCTGGGCTGGAGGGCCCGGCAGGTTTCTTTCAGGCTTACCAATCACACGGTGCTCTGTGGAGTCTCAAATCAGGAGCAAACGTGAGGGGAGAACCCCAGGGCTGGACGTGGGCGCGTGGGAACCTCAAAGGCAGCTCCTGGACGGACAGATGCCAGAGAGTTGGGAGAAAAAGAAAACCTCAGGGGTGAAGTGACGGAAAAAGCGCTGAGAAGAAAAGCGTTCTTGGGATAGGGGTGAGAACGAGGTGGCGGAAGTGGCAGTAGATTAGATCCAGGGGGTCTTCAATCCCGGGGACCCTAGAACAAGCTTTGACGTGGAACAGATGAGCGGATCCGAGGGCCGCGGGAAGCAGGGAGCACTCAGCTGCCTCCCTCCACCGCGCTGCCCTGCGGGTCCCTCAGCTTTAATGTGTGTCCAGCTGACCTCGGCGCAGTCCTTTCCCTCCTGCCCCTGCTTCTGCATCCCGCCAACAGAGCAGGAGTGTCTCCGGCCATTCAGTTTCTGGGCTGGAAGCCTCCATGGCCCTCAACTGCTCTCTCTTCCTCTCCATGAGCAGTGGCTGGGAAGCCCTGTGGGTTCTGCCTCCTGAAGGTTTCTCAAGTCTGTCCTCCCTTCGTCACCTGCCACTGCCATGACTGAGGCACCAGTCTCCTCCCTGACTCCCCACAAGTGGTCACGGCTGGCATCTTGGCGTGTCTCCCACACCCATGCACTGTCGGGGTCCTACAAGCAAACCTGAGTGTCTTTACTTAGAAATCTCAACTGGCCTGTCCCAGATCTCCGGATGAAGTCCGAACTCCTTGGCAGAGCCTGAGAAAGCTCTTATTGTCTGGTCTCAACCTGCTTCTCCAGCTTCTCTCCATCCCTTCGCTCCAGTCCCACCCTGTGGCCACCCCCAAACAACATACGGACTTTCTGCTTTGTGTCTCCATACAGGTTCTTCTTGGGGTTGTCTTCCTCCTCTCCCATGTTGGTCTGTCTTGCAAGACCCAGTCTGAATAGCACTTCCTCCAGAAACTCTCACCAATGCTCCAGAAACTCTCACCAATCCTCCAGAAACCAATGTAGTCACTACATTTTCTGTGTCCCTTTAACCCTTCGCAGATTGTTAAAAATAAAGCATTGTACTGTGCTTATCTATTTGTGAGTTTCATATATTGTACTTCTCAAGGACACTTGTGCCCGTGGCTACAATGGTGCTGACCATATAGTAGACATTCGATGGATATTTCAGATCCAATTCAGCTAACCTGTGTAATATCCCTAGCAAGTACAGGACACCGTGTCAGAGACTTAATAATGGAGGCTCAGTGTGAACCTTTTGGCCTTAGAGTGAAACTTTAAGTAGCAGAAGCTTAAGGACACAATGAACAAGTCACCGTCATCAGGACAGTTTATCTAAGGAGAAGCCTGTCTGTAGTTACTGTGTGTCATCTGTATCCCTAAACTTTTCCCCCCACATGCAGCAAAATATTTCTTGCATTGTGAATAGCTTCCTGCCCTCACAGAAGCAGCCTAAACTGAACAGGACACAGCCCAAGACTAGCCCATACCTCAGTCCCAAGAGTATCACTGCAGAAGAGAAGGCTGCCAGCCCTTGGGTTCTGGCAGGAGCACGTTACCTGTGATGGGCTAACTGAAGTCTGCTCTTGGGGGGGTCGTCCTGCCCTGGGCTGGTTTCCTTACACATATCCGGATCTTCAGCCCAGACTGCCCTGCCTCGATGGTTTACACGCAGATTGGAAATTTCACTTTCACTGGTCTGCCTTTGAATTCTACTCCTCACCAACATTTGCTCCGGTTTTTCCTCAAACTGGGAACATGTTACATAATTTATTAATAATATTATTATAATTGGCTTTCATTGAATGCCTACGATGTGCCAGGAACTATCACATAGCATACAGACCTCATTTGATACTCACAAAATCTGATGAGGTAGCTACTGTCATTAGCCCAATATTACAGGTAGAGTAACACTCAGTGAGATTTTGCAAGAAGGGCTAGTCCTCAGCTCACCAGGATAAGACTGAGATGACCAGTTCTGTGCCCAGATGCTACTAACCCTTGAAGTTATTGTGACAGCTCTTACATAGCACACCCATGCCTTTTACTTCGATTATGTCATCTAGCCCTTAATAAATTTAATAAATGTTGCTATTGCTCAAATCTTATTTAAAATAAAAAGTGGTTAAGAAGATCCTAATTCTTATTAAGAATTTTTTAAATCCCAGAATCAGTTATTATTATTTTCCAGCTACACCTTTTGGAACCATGCAATACATCCAAAGCTACGCAAACTCCAATTTTTCATCAAAAATCTGTAATTTAACACTATTATTATAAACAACCTTTGAGCACTCGTCACATGCAAGGCTCAAATATTAGGTACTAGTGCAAGATGGTGAGTGAAATGCACGGTGATCCTGGCAGCATCCATTCATTTTAGTTAAAGGTGTTTTCAAACAGCCCCACTGTAACAAACGGGGATGCTGAGGGCCGACAGGACCCTAATGGTGAAATAAGGAGGGGAGAGGTGGCTTCCTTCTCAAACAGCATTTGTGGGCATCAACCCGCTGGTCCCAAGAGGAAGGTACTGCAAACATGTAGACTCTTCTCATAAAAAATTTTCCACCTTGTTACTCAATACTAACAGTTAAGTATTCACATAACAAGGGGATATTTAGAGCATAAAATATAAGTACAAAATTTATATTAAAAATTTTCTATTAAAAATTGAGGCAAGATAGATCTTTTCTCACCAGCCTTAAGCAGACAAAGAAAATGAAATTTTGATTAGGCAGGTCAGATAAAGTAGATGAGAGAGGGTAAAGTCAATCAGTTATAGTAACAATGGCATTAACTGAAATTTGATTGGAAACAGGTATCACAGGTTTGATTATTCTACTTTCTCATTAGCCATCTTAAGAAGATAAAGGAGCTTTTTGTAATGGTAAATTCAGAATAGAGAGCAAATGATAGATTATAATCTTATATATTATATGTATTAGGCTGATCTCCCATTTTAACCAGTATCCCATGAGTTTATTAAATGATAATCTTTAGAGAAACATTATTTAGGCCTTTAACTAGCAATTTCTTCCTCTTTATTAGTTGTGTTAACAGAAATAAGCCCAAATAAAAAGAATGGGAGTTAATAAAAGGAGGCAAAAAGAGAGGAAATTTGTAAATTGATAAGTTAGGCTGACGGTGATAATATTGGGAGAAGCTTCATAAGAATATACCAAAATGCTGTGCTAACCATAGAGGAAAACAGAGTTTTAAAAGAGAAAAGAGTCAAGCCAAAGTAAAACTTCAGGCCGGGCGCAGTGGCTCACGCCTGTAATCCTAGCATTCTGGAAGGTGGAGGCGGGAGGATCACTTGAGCTCAGGAGTTCGAGACCAGCCTGTGTAAGAGCGAGACCCCCCCCATCTCTACTAAACATAGAAAAATTATCCAGGCATGGTGGCGCATGCCTGTAGTCCCAGCTACTCGGGAAGGCCGAGACAAGACAATTGCTTGAGCCCAGGAGTTTAAGGTTGCAGTGAGCTATGATGGCGCCATTGCACTCTACCCGGGGTGACAGAGCAAGACTGTCAACAAAAAAAAGTAAAACCTCATTTGGTATGAGCAGTGTAAAAGGTTAAAAGCAAACTCTGCATTCTCTTCAATGTAAGCCAAACATGTCCAAATTGAGAACTCTTCAAGGTAGACTGTGCAGTCCTGAGACGAGAAGCTTCTATGCGGCAGTCAAGACTGAACTTGATCATTGTCACCTAAGCAGGTAGAAAACTCACTAAGCAGAGAAAACTCATTACACCTACAGTTAGGAAGTTTTCCTCAGAATATGACTTATTTATTTATACATGTGAACAATAAAAGTAGTGAGCCCAATTAACCATGGTGTCAGCACCAAATATACCAGATCCTAAGTTGTTATTTCTAACAACTATTTATTTGGGAAACTAGGAAGGAATACATTGTTCGTTATCCAAAACAATCTACACAATGAAAGTGGCACCATTAGGTAAAACAGGGTTTCTCCACCTCAGCACTATTGACATTTGGGGTTGGGTAACTCTTTGTCATGGGCACTGTCCTGTACATTGCAGGATGTTTAGCAGCTTCCCTGGTCTCTACCCACTAGATGCCAGTAGCACCCCCATCCCTGTCCACTGTACTTGTGACAACCAAAAATGTCTCCAGACATTGCCAAATGTTCTCTGGGGGGCAAAATTGCCCCTTATTGAGAACCACTGGGTTAAAATAGAATAGATTTGCAAATGAGGCAAAAATCTTTTATCTCTATATGTATCTTAACCTGACAATAGCTTAAAGAGAGTAGAACCATTTCTTTATCTCTTAATTATTCAGAAAATATTGGGCTAATTATTATAAACCTCTTGAAGTTGTTTATTCTGTAGACATATCAATTTCATTCAAATTAAACTATGAAGGGTCACATTTGATTAAAAATCTACAACTTCTATTCTGGAAAATTACTGAGTAGTGCTAAATAATTTAGATGCTAGTTTTAAAAGTGCAAGGTTTTTAATCTTATAAAAGGTTTCCATATTCAGCCATTAAAGGTTTTATTTGATTTCTTTTAATGTGTCACAGCCAGATACATTTCCCAAAACCCGATAAAAATGTACAGAGTAATGTCACATTTGAACTGGTTTCATGGTTTACTATACTACTTACAGGTGCTATATGTTTACTAAATTCCTGTTCGTGACAATCAAACAGAATAATCGGGGTAAAAATTTAAAAGGAACATCCACCTTCTCTACCTTGTGCTTTATTGCAGGTAAATGGAACCTACCTATCCCCATATGCTTTTATGACTCTGATGAACTTTAAAAGGCATCTTGCATGAATCAAAAGAACAACACATGTGTTTTCTTTTCATGTAATCTTGTATTTTATTTATCTCAGAGCAGTAGATCAATAGCTATGTGCCCAGAAACTGCTTTTCAAAAGTGTCGCAGAGTATAAAAAACACAAAGAAATCACTTTCTTTTTTTCTGTCTCAGGAGACTTGGTGCCCTTTTGTGTTGCTCATGGCAACAGTAATCTGAACTTTTTATCTACATTCTCTAAACTCTGAACATTTGGAAGTAAATAGTAACATATTCACAATGATTGAAACTGCTTTATTTGTCATCATTACCATGGTTACTAATAAGTTATTAAGCTCCCCATATGTGAAACTGCTGAAATGAGCAGTTTATGAAGCAAGTTACATGGATATAAATCCTCTGGAAGTTTACTACTTAAAACTTGCACATCAAGACAAACACTAAATTTGTGAAAGATTTTAAAAAGTGTGAGAAAATAAAGATAGCATGTTGAGAGGCAAGAACCCTTGTATCTAGTTCTGTTTTCCTTTTATTTTATTGAGATCTCCATCAAGCTATTCAACAATGAATTCGTTTTCAGTACCTTTTTTTTTCTTTTCTTTTTTGAGACAGAGTCTTGCTCTGTCACCCTGGCTAGAGTGCAGTGGCTTCATCATGGCTCACTGCAACCTCAAACTCCTGGGCTCAAGCCATCCTCCTGTCTCAGCCTCCCAAGCAGCCAGGACTACAGGAGTGCGCCATGATGCCCAGCTGATTTTTTCTATTTTTTTTTCTTTTTTAGTGGAGATGGGGGGTCTCACTCTTGCTCAGGCTCCTCAGCTCAAGCAATCCTCCCGCCTCGGCCTCACAGAGTGCTAGGATTTAGGATTACAGGTGTGAGCCACTGTGCCCGGCCTCGTTTTCAGCACCTTCTATGTGACATGAAACTTGTGGCGTCTTCATATTTGAAGTCAAGTTGTTGGCAGTGTCTCATATTTGTTATTTCAGCTTTTGTCTTTTTATTCATCTGACAAGACTTATAGAAAGTCATTATTTTGAATCTTGCCACTTTGGGCAGCACATTAAGCAATTTCTTTTGCTGTTGTCAAACAAATGTAAACATATGAGCACATCAACCCAAGGGCAGGAATTTACTTTATCCTGATATCAAAATCTTATTACCTTAAGAAAGTTTCTATTTCATACCTTTTAATAGTACGCTAGATCCGCTTTAAAACAATATGAAAGTCACAGATAATGCTTTTATTATAAAAACAGAAATTTGACAGTTCAGTACACTTTCATAATTCCTTTAAAAAGAGTACTGTCAGATGCTTATTCGAAGTTATTTATAAAATATATTTGGAGATTAATGGGTAAACTGTATAAACTTCCTCTTATAAATTCTAAGACCAAAAACACATTAATGTGCTTGAGATTAACAAGAATACTACTTAAAGTATGACATATACATATATATTTATAGTTAAATCTGAAAAGGACTTAGAAATTTAGAAAATACTTTTTAAAGTAATTATTGGGTTATAGAAAAAAATGAAAACTGTAATTATACACTACCTGAAAATTAATGATAATGAGATCATTGTATATCTATATTTCTCATGTCATGTGGCTAGAGCGGTACCCAGGGGAAAATTCATAGCCACAGATGTTTTCACTATTAAGAATTTTATAAATGAGCTCCTTAGTCAACTCAAGAATTATAAAAAGAACAGGAAAACAAGTATAACAACAACTGCAAAAAGGACTTAATACATGTAACTAAGATAGATGAATCAGAAAACAGAAAGAATAGGAATGAAAATTAATCCAAGAGTATGTCCTCTGAAAAATGGAAAATGAAAAAAATTAATGTACTCACTAGGAAATATAAAGAGAACATAGCAACAACTGTAAGTATTTTATGGGAGATATTCTATAATGCTCATGAGAATACTGGAAAATATGAATGAATTAAATGATTCTCTTAGAAACTGTAAAGAGTCTAAATGGATTTAGAAAGAAACATGAAATCTGAAATGAATAACAGTGCAAGAAATGGAAAGTTTTCAGAGAAATTTTCTCCCCAAATATGCATGGTCCAGATTATTTACCTATAAAGTTTTTATTTCTTATGCTTTCTAAAGTATTTCAAAACAGAAAATGCTAGAAATATTTCTATACCATGTTTAAGGTAATATAATAGAAAAAAACTTCAAGATTTAGCTCCTGAAAAGAAACCTACATGAAATTCTTCAACTGAAAATATTAATAGATCTAACTGAGCATGGTGGCTCACACCTGTAATCCCAGCACTTTGGGAGGCTGAGGCAGGAGTACCTCTTGAGCCCAAGAGTTTGAAGCTACAGTGAGCTAAAAAAAAAAAAAAAAAGCCAGAGTGCGGTGGCTCAAGCCTGTAATACTAGTAATCCTAGCACTCTGGGAGGCCGAGGTGGGAGGATTGCTTGAGCTCAGGAGTTCGAGACCAGTCTGAGCAAGAGCGAGACCCCATCTCTACTAAAAATAGAAAAATTAGCCAGGCCTGGTGGCACATGCCTGTAGTCCCAGCTACTTGGGAGGCTGAGGCAGGAGGATGGCTGGAGCCCAGGATTTTGAGGTTGGAGTGAGCTATGATAATACCATTGCACTTTAGCCCAGGTGACAGAGCGAGAGCGTCTCAAGAAAATAAATAAAAGGAAAGAAAGAAAGAAAGAGAGAGAGAGAAAAGAAAGAAAGGAAGGAAGGAAGATCTAAAAATTCTAGGGAAAAAAGTGGCAAAATAAGTCCAGTAACTTGTCAAAAATAATACAAAATAATCAAAATAGCCAAAATCAAAATAAAAATAGCTTATCTAAGAGTTGGATCAATGTAAAGAAGTTGATTAGTATAAAGCACCAAATGATATAAAACCCCAATGATCACAGTAATAGATACTGACAAGATAGTTAAATTTCAAAATCAATAATTGATAAAAATCTTTTTCTCTTAAAAAAAATAAAACTAGGAATAGAAGGATACTTTTATCACAAAACACACCATATTTTGCAGTGACTCACCAGATTCTGTAGAGTAGAAACCTTCTCATTAGAGTAAGGAAGAAGACAAATGTCCATGTAACTCCACCATTATGTCACCCTGTTCTGACAGTGCCACTACAATGAGACAAAACAACAGCAACAGCTAGGTATTACTGTTGAAAAGTAGGAGATAAACTTACAATTATGTATAGATGACATGAAATACAGGATTGTTTTCTGGGAAAATGCAAGAGAATAATCATTTATCAAATTGAAAGGAGAACTATAAACTGGCAAAGAATGTGCACACACAAATTTGAGAACAATGAACACTTCAAGGCAGAGAAAAGGGTAAAGGATCAAATAAGCAATTTACAAAACATAAAATACAAATAGCCAGCTTTACCATGAAACAAAGAAACAAAACAACAAAGCAGTATTTATATACTGCTGTACCATTTACTTTGCCAAAAGAGTTTTCAGAACCAATAATATCTGGTGCAGGATTCTGGAAAACAGATACTCATATACTGCAAAAAGTATGTACACTGACATAACCTCTTTGAAAAGAAATTAACATGTATTAAAACTTTATATTTTTGCATACCCTTTGACTCCAAAATCTACATTTATACCAAAGATATTAATGAAAATGAATAAAAATTGTTAGGTACCAGAATATTTATTATAGCATTGCTTGTTACAGTAAAGAAAATAAGAAATTAAATTTAAAAGCATATGAGGCCGGGCGCGGTGGCTCACGCCTGTAATCCTAGCACTCTGGGAGGCTGAGGCGGGTGGATTGCTCAAGGTCAGGAGTTCGAGACCAGCCTGAGCGAGACCCCGTCTCTACTAAAAATAGAAACACATTATATAGACACCTAAAAATCTATATAGAAAAAAAAAAAAATTAGCCGGGCATAGTGGCTCATGCCTGCAGTCCCAGCTACTCGGGAGGCTGAGGCAGTAGGATCGCTTGAGCCCAGGAGTTTGAGGTTGCTGTGAGCTAAGCTGACGCCACGGCACTCACTCTAGCCTGGGCAACAAAGTGAGACTCTGTCTCAACAAAAAAAAAAAAAAAAAAAAAAAAAAAAAGCATATGATATATTCCATAAAATGAATGTAATATTAGACAATCATTAAAAACTGTATTATAGAGGAAGAGGTGGAAACACATTCAAAATACATTAAGTTCAAGAAATAAGATGACAAAGCTGCATACTAGTATGATCCCAGTTTTTTTTTTTTAAGAAGAAATGTATCGGTATTTACACACATATACACAAAAGAAAACACAAGGCTAAGAATGGTATGTTCTAAATATTTAGAAAACATTAACATTAGTCATTCATTGATCTGGTGGAATTACAGGTGATTTCTACTTTTTTCTTTTTGTTCCTGTGTACTTTTTTTTTTTTTTTTTTTTTTTTTTTTGAGGCAGAGTCTCACTCTGTTGCCCGGGCTAGAGTGCTGTGGCGTTAGTCTAGCTCACAGCAACCTCAAACTCCTGGGCTCAAGCAATCCTCCTGCCTCAGCCTCTTGAGTACCTGGGACTACAGGCATGTGCCACCATGCCCAGCTAATTTTTTTATATATATATTTTTAGTTGTCCTGCTAATTTCTTTCTATTTTTTCAGTAGAGACGGGGGTCTCGCTCTTGCTCAGGCTGGTCTCGAACTCCTGAGCTCAAACGATCGGCCTGCCTCGGCCTCCCAGAGTGCTAGGATTACAGGCCCTTTTGTATTTTTTTATAAAGAATATCCATTGTTCTTTTTAAAAAGATGATACAACAAACATTAAGAAATCATAATTCAAAAGAGAAGAGATTTTCTTCTCTTCTCAAATGAATGGCTTACACTGACTAAAATTTATTGTCTTTGATCCTTGTCACATAAATAAATAAGTAAATGCAAGAGAGAGACATTTGATACTTTTGCAAAGTGTAAGGCTAAAAGAATGCTGAATCAGATTTCTGTGTCTCTAACATGGTTTTGTTCCTTGAGGCAAATAAAATAATTTGTTACAATTTCTGTCTCTACATGTATTGGCTTTTCCTTCCCATGACGATCTAGTCTGACAGTTTTTTTAGGGGTTAGTTAAGTGAGCTCTCTCTTCTGGAAATTTCCATTCACCTAATAGTGAAATTGCTAGAATGGCTGGGCTAACTTCTGGCTGCCTCTCCCTCTAGTACAGCTTTTCCTGACTCACTGTTTTTACAACCAATGTAAAGGAGATGAGAAAAAGCTTCCACAGGTGGATTTAGCTAACAGAAATGGGTCCTTTACCATAAAATACCATCTTTACTAGGAGGGGGAAATGATGTCTCTCAAAGTGCTGCAGAAGTGTCATTGTTGATATTTTCCTAATGGTCGCTTAAAATATCCAATTTTTCTATTAAATATGTAACATCAGGCTCACCCAGTGTAATTCTGCCACTCATGATTTTCCAGGAACCAGGTGGAATTTGGGGACTGAATTCATGAAGAGGCAGCATGGTAGTGAGCAAAGCCCTGACACAGACCTTCTGGAGGGGGCGTCTATTGGCATCTGTGGAACGCCCAGCAGGAGGAAGGTTCTTTTACACTCATCAGCTTAATCCTCAGAGCACCTCTGAGGTTTTGCTGAGATTTCAGTTTTTACCAATGATGACCAGAGACACCACGCAGTTCGGTGTGGTGGAGACAGGGCTGAAGTGTAAGCCAGCCTGATTGGTAAAGTGACATCCATTCCACTCATCCATTGCTGCCAAAGACTTCAACACGGGAGCCTCAGTTCCCTCCCATGTGAGGTGATTGTAACAACAACGACTGTGAAGTGTTGTTTTGAGGATTAGAGAAATAATCCAGTGAGCCTAGTTCAGGGTAGGTAGCCCTTAATCACCATTGTATTGCTGCACTGACCAATGTAGTCACTAGCCACGCGTGCCTACTTAAAGTAAAGTGAACTAAATGAAAATTCAGTTTCTCAGTAGCACTAGTCCCATTTCAAGTGCTCAATAGCCACCTGTATCTAGTGGCTACCATATTGGATAGCACAGACATAGAGCATTCCCATGATCACAGAATGTTCCGTTGGACAGCACTGCTCTATATCATTAGCTTTGATTTACACAAGTGCCAGACCTTAGCACTGAACAACACCATTCCCTTTGTTTGAAGTGGAAGCTCTCCTGGATGTTTACCTGCTGTGGTGAGAGTCAGGTGAGGCCATTCTTGGAAGACATCCTTTGTTTCCCGGAGATAGAAAGGAGTCACGTTTGTTTCCTAAATTAAGATAGCCTATCTATGAACCAGATATTTTAGCCCCGAAAAGGTGGAAAGTTCATGCTGAGGAAAACCTCCAGAAAGGACTCAGTGCTTTCCACCGTGCACTTAACCAGACAAGCACAGAAGGGGTGGGGGGAGGATTCCAACTTTGAGACAGCAGAGGAAACTTCTTTTGAGGTAGAGTCTGGGAAAAAACAATTGATCTGTAGATTTCCATAAATAACTGACAGTTACTATGAAAGTATTAGCCCAAGTGATGGGTGTTAATCATTAAATCTTTTAGGTGGTGGCTCACTTGTTTCTCTGATATTCTAATCCGGGTCACAGAATGGCTAAGGTGGCTTTAAGTGCAGGGTGGATTTTTTTCTTTTTGTTTGTCTTTTGTTTTCCACTCTGAAAGAATGTTGTGACCTCTTTTCCTGGTGACTGCTATTCATGCTGAACTCTGTCAACCCGGTATGTAGCCTTGAAACTTAAAAATAGGTTAACATGGGGCCAGTAAGAAAAGTCTGGACAACAACCATTGTGAAACAGCAATAAAAAACCTAACTAATTTTGTGCCCAGCTCTGTTCTAAGGAAAAAGAAAAAACAAACACAAAAACACAGTTTTTTGTTGTTTGAGTACAGTCTTTGGCTTAAAGGACTTGTTACTTCTCTAAATCTGCAGATGTGTTGAGGTTTGAAATTTCAGCCTCTGACTGCTTTACGAGTTTTGAAAGAAAATATTAGACCACCTAAAATGACTGAGAGCAAACGTTCAGGAATATTTGGGGCCATTTAATTGTAGATCTGTTTTATGTTCCTTCCAGTTGCATGAAATATTAGGACTTACTGGGCTCTGTTGGGCACATTTTGTCATCATTTGCTGCTTTTTCAAGTGCTCAATAGCCACCTATGTCTATTGGCTGCCATGCTGGACAGCGCAGATATAGAACATTTCCATCATCACAGAATGTTCCATTGGACAGGGCTGTTCTATATCATGAACTTTATTTTCACAACTACCAGACTTTGGGCTGACCAAAACCAATACCTTTGCAAGAAAGTGTTTTTGAAGTGAGACAGTATCAGAACAGCTCTGGGAGCTAAGGCAGTAAGTGGAGCAGCTGAGTATTCATTTTTAAAATTTATTTTCTTACAACTCTGTGCTTTCTTTGTTAATGGGCACTTTTGCATAGTTATCTTCAGCTTGAATAAATTATTCCTAAAGACCTCAATCTGATATTTTATTAATATTATATTTTATGAATTTATCATCTAAGTATAGATTAAAATGGAAATTATTAATAAAATGGTTTTGCTTAAAGTAATCTATAGTATATGCTAGAAATTTTAAGTGATGACACTATTATATGTCACTTGGCCTGTGAAGCCACATGTGGGATATAAAGATATGTTCAATTCAATTTTACACACTTATTGAGCACCTATTATATGTCAGGTATATGCACAGCAGGCAGCTAAGCTGCTATGAACAATCTTGTACATGTATTTTCCATATGATTTTTCTTGGGTATTTACCCAAGAGTGAAAATGCGGGTCACAGAGTATACATATATTTAGCTTTAGTATCTCTTTCCTTATCTTCTCTTAAGTTGTACATTATCCTATTACTACATGTGCTCAATTCCTTATATGAGTGAAGCCTGTCTCTTTGAAATGTTTTGAGTACCATAGCTAAAATATGCTACGTCAAATGCACAAGCTTTCAATCTTTCCATACTTACCCAAGATAAGTTGATTCAACTGGCAGGATAGCCAACCCAATCTAGAACTGTGTCAATCCTGTTCTGATCTAAATAGCTTGGGGCTTTGTTCTGTGACCAAAACTGAACCCCTACCCAGCCAGCTCACACTTTAGGTTTTAAGAGGAACCAATGCAAGGACAAGAGATCAGGTCAAGTCATCCCCAAGATTTGAAAAACAATTTAAATTCATGTTCTGGTGAGAGCTGGCTAGCATCTTCTTTTTAAAATTTTATTTTATTTCTCTTTTTCTCAGATCCAAGCTAAAGGAGAATCCTGGAGGGAGGGTTTCCTGTCCCGGGATTGAACACAGTTGCAGAGTATCTCCCAATTGCCAGCTGCTGAGCAAGCTGGGAATGGAATGGGTGCCTTTGCCAGGCTTGTTTGCCCTCCCATTTCCGAAGCTGCCAGACTACAAGCCACTCTCCAGACATGATCCCGGAGGGGAGTGTCTTCATTTTTATCTGCTGCACTGAGCTTGTCATTCTCGTCTACACTGGAGAGGGCTCAGCCCCCATCTCTGCATTGCGTTAACAAGCCTTCCCTGCCTGAATAGTGTGTGCCAATCCCCGGTCAACAATGATCTTTCTTATTTTCAAGTTTGTAGATTTGAGGTCTTTCTGCACTTCTGCTACTTAAGCAGGGAAAGGAACCAAGAGGAGAATGAAACTCAAACTTATTTTCCCTTATATTTATGAAAGTAGCTTTGAGGAAAAAGAACCATAAATTTATTCACCAAAATGAGGATTTGGATTTTATTTGTATTCCAGCAAGTCATTCTTTTCCTCTCTGAAGTTATTACAGATAGTACAAGGGGGCCTGTCTAAAGCCAGCTCTTCCTTCATGCTCAAGGGAGTTGTTTTACTGCAATGTAAATTAGTTTTAAAAATCCATCCTCAGAGCAAAATAGCCATTAATGACATATGCAACATTCCTTCTAGTTTTCAGTAGTCAATGAGCATGCCCTTTCTCAGAGACAGTGGTGACTTAAGATTTTCTCTGTCGCCAGGTGGAAAGCCTATGGGGACTTATGTTAAAATTCCATTTTGACAGCAAGCTCCCATTTCACTGAGATCTCACATTTATACGGAGTGCTGTGATAGAAGTACTGATGGAAATTATCGTGGGCTGAATTTTCCCTAAACCATCCCTTGGGGCCACCACTGTCTACATACTTGCACCTTTACTTGTGCGAAATTGCACAAAAAAAGCAGCAACAAACTGCATAAGGCACAGTGGTATAAATGGCAGCTGATGCTATGGTGTGAAAAATTTCCCAAATCAAAATTAGGACACATGGTTGACCACTGTGGGTGCCCTTAGGAAATGCTGTTCATGGTGTCTATAGAACAATGGAGAGATTGGTGGTAAGTATGTGTTACAGAGGAAAGGAACGACTAACTATCTTGATAATGATATGATATGATATGATATGATATGATATGATGGGATGGGGTGGAGGCTTCTTTACTTTGGGTGGTCAGAGGAAGACCTCTCTGAGGAAGAGCCATTTAAGCTGAGACTGGATTAACTAAGAGGAGCCTGTGGATGGCAGGGGCGGGGGAATGTTCCAGGCAGGAAGAGTTGGCTCTTGGCCAGGTGCCCTGCATGGAAGGACATGCTGATCTTGCTGCCAGGCGGCAGGAGTCCCAGCAATACTGCTGTCAGGGAGGTGAGTGATGAGGGCGGCTTAATGAAGCGGCATGTGTTTAAGATGCAATCCACGTGCTGTGCCGGATTCTACACGCACTGCCACAAAGAAGGCTGCGTCCCTATGTGAACAGCCTTCTCCTATGGGAAAGGGCACCACACAGTGCAAGATGGGGCTGCCTCTCTCCAGTGTGGCGGGGGGATGGAAGACACCAGTAGCGTGGCACATGCGTCAGTTTGAAACCTTCCGCCTTCCAGAGGTCTTTGGGTGCCAATGTGGGCAGAATGAATTCTGGAGTGTGGCAAGTATCCCTTTCCAGGATGGCTTCAGAATCCAAATCTTGGGCATTGGCTGTTTGTTGTTTTTTTCCCTTCTCATTGTTTATCCACTAAGATTGCAAAGATGTTGAAAATGTTGTGAAGCACAAAGAATAAAACAAATCACGTGAACTGAAAATAAAGATATTCCAGTGATTAACAGAATAACGAATACACTCATTTTCATCCCACCTTTTACCCGCTCCTTACTATAATATCTCTTATATCAAGTCTGGCCACCACCAGTGATACAGAGCTCCTTATTTCCTGAGGATGCCTCTTCATATTTGGAAGCTGCCGTTGGCACACGCTGACAGTGTGACCCTCACTGGCTACGGTAGAGGATGTGATTTCTAAAGAGAGGTCCTGGCTGCCTCCACGCAGGACTTACTGGAGAGCTGCTCTGGTCCAGTCGCCGTTGCCCAGGTGGGCAGTGGAGGAGGAGGCAGGGATTCCTTAAGAGGGTCAGACAGGCAGAGGGTGTGGCCCTGCAGAGAGGGCTGTGGCATGTCCACCCACTTCCCTGTAGGACGGGGTGGAAGTTGTTCCCGTGCAGATTCACCAGTGCAGCCCCTCGAGGTGTTGACAGCTGGCTCCATTCTGATCAGAATGCCATTCCACGCTAGTGATGTGTTTGGAGTAATATTCTTGCTTGTTTCCCTGCCTACCTCAAGTCACGTGGAGAACTGCTCTTAGAGGGTGGAGCTGTCCGTAAGAGGGGAGACTGGCATACTATTTCCTGGCTGGATGCTCCCCAACTTGCAGACATTCTCAGCCCTCCCTTAAGTTGCCAGCAGAGTAGCAGCAGCTGGAGTTCTAGAGAATAGGATGGTGTCCTCAGTCACTGAGCTCATACCTGGGACAGCAACCTGAATACATTCCTGGGGCCAAGGAACAGGATGGAGTCACTGCCTATTGGCCCAGAACCAACTGCAGGGCAGTGCAAGGCAGTGAGCGAGGCTGCAGGTGGACCACTGGAGGCAGAGCCTGTGTGTGTGTGTGTGTGTGTGTGTGTGTGTGTGTGTATGTGTAAGGTGTCGGTCAGAGCCTCTCGCCCATGTCAGGGGAAGATGCAGCACAAAGGTCCCCAAGTGGCCGTGAAGGCATTCAGGTGCACTGTGAACAAAGAGCATCGGGACACTGCTAGGGCAGGGGACCACTGACAGCAGTGGGAACCACTAAGGGCCCTCCTGGTCCAGGAAAAAGAACTTTGCCCTTTCTTATCTATCTCATCCCCATCTCCCCTTCCCACCCTAAAGGAGGAGAATGAAGCCTGGGGGAGGGGAGCGCATGCAGGTAAAGAGAGGATGGGCTGGAAGGTCTGGAGCCTCCACCCAAGGTCTCTGATCCTGCCAGACCTGCTGTAAGGAGCACAGCTGCAGGTGAGAGGGAGGGCAGTTTGGGTTAGACTGGCTGGGACACTTTCTGGAAAGTTACACCATCCACTCCGGGTGCTGCCAGGAGGCGAGGAAGAAGCAGCTGACCCAGTGCCCAAAGGCAATGGTGTGAGAAACATCAACCTCTCCCTTCATTGTGGTCCACGAGGCCAGCCTGTGGAGCTGCATTGCTGTGGTTGGGTCCACAGAATTAAGCGACCTCTTCTGAAAGCTTCCTATATGCTGGGCACTGAGATTAAAATGAGGTGTAAGGCCAGCACTCGGCAAATCATGGCCTGTGGGCCAAATGTGGCCTGATGCCTCCTTTCATATGGGTCACAAGCTAACAATGATTTTCACATTTTTTAAAGGTTGGAAAATGAAAAAGAAGATGTGTTATGCCTGAAAATTATCTGAAATTCCAATTTCAGAGTCCACACATCAAGCTTCATGGGAATACAGCCTTGGTCATTTGTGTATCTAGTGTCTGCAGGCTGCTTTCCTGCTACAATGGCAGAGTTGGGTAGTCCTGACAGATGCTGCATGCCTGCAAAGCCTGGGATGTTTAGTACCTGGCCCTTTCAGAAAAGCTTGCTGACCCCTACAGAAGACCATGGCCTCTGATCCTAAAGGAATTCAGTCTGTTGAGGGGATACCTCATGAAAATAATTCATTTCCACAACAAATTGTAATGTATTTTTGAAAATCTAAAATGTAATGTTATATATTTTTTAGTCCTTAGAGTGAATCTGAATTTATCTTTCATCAAAAGCTAAGCATCTATGAATTCTGCCATCAAATGAAATTAAGTAATATATGTGAAGTACTTTGAAGCATATAGAAAAAAACCATGAGTGCCATATATTATTAATCTGTATGGAATTCCCATTGTGCTCTTCTATAGTTGTAAAGGTAGAAGGCAGCATGGGCTATGTAAGTTTTAGGGCCCAGTGCAAAAAGAAAACAGAGGGCCCCTTGCTCAAAAATGATTAAGAATTTCAGGACTGCAAAAGCAGAACATTAAACCAAGGGTAAGACCCTCTTGAGGACAGAGGCTTGTGTGAGTACAGGTCCCAAGCCCAAGAAATTGGTCCAGGTGGAAATTATAGGAAGATGGAATAAACATGACAGAAAGAAGGCAATTCCTTTGAAGTAGTTATTTACACATCTTGATATCAAATGGCTTTCTTGTTATTTGCTGTTTTTTCTTAAGAGCACAATGCAAGATGGATGAAAAAACTTAGTTGATAGAAGACTCTGACTTCTATAGGTCATGCTACTTGAGGTTTTCTTAGGACTTGGATTGAAAATGTCAATCAGGTGTTTTCAACTAATTACAGTAAAATTTAGGCCAGATCTACTAAAATGATGTTATAGGACTTTTAAAATGTTGAAAGTAGTTTCTAAGCAAGTGATAATCTAACTTTAAACTTTAATTTCCCGGATCAACTGGGAAGTTCTCTCCCTCCTTTCCTCTCTTATTTATTATTACAGGTCCTGACTATTTCCCAGGTCAACTGGGAAATTCATCTGTCATGTTTACTCAAATATCAGCTTTCAGATAACTTATCATTTCTAGCAAGAGTGGTAGAAGTCTAATTCAGGCATGGCTTTCTCTTTCTGCGTTAAATGGTGTTAAATGGCATAGGGTATGTAACGATTTCTTCCTCTGCCTAATTATTCAAGGATGAATTGTGTGATCTAAAAAGGAACAAGGTGCTGTTGTATCCATGGTAAGGGGATTAACGGTCTTGTGCTTGTAAAACAGCAGCCCAGCTCCCATTTAGTCCTTTTGATTTCCAGAAACAAGAGTCTGATTCTTACCACCCCTTGGAAGCAGTTGGCTGTCTGGTGCCACTAACAAAAAATCACAGTGGAGCCAATTCTTAGAGAATTACTTTCAGACCATGGCTTCCTACCCTTGAGGAAAGGGAATAAACAGTTTTACCTATTTTTAGTGATTTGCTTAAAGGAGCCACTTGTGTATGTGTTAATACAATTTCTTGGTAAGAACAATTGATCAAAATGATTACTGAAGTGAATTCATCAGACCCATCTACATTTACCATCTTGAAAATGTAGGATTTCTATTTAGTTGTGCTAATGGCATTTGTTTATTTATTACATCAAAACATACTTTAAAAAGACATGGTTAGCTTAGTAAATGTTTGTTGGCTGATTAGTTTTCTATTCTGTGCAAATCTTGGACATTCAGGGTAGTCACATTTGGAAGAAAGACCATGGAAAAGCCACACTAGTTGTATAAGATCTGTAATTAGAAGAAACTTGTGTCCTTTGGCTGCTATATAAATTAACCACTGAACTTTGCACAATTATTCTGCATGTTACTTCCTTTTAAGCACCAACTATTTCTCCTTACATTTACAATTCCTTTTGGCTACTCCCATCTACAGTGTATTCAGGATTCTTCTTTCACTATGGTTTTGTTCGTGTGTGTGTGTGTGTGTGTGTGTGTGTGTTATATGGTGTCTCTCAATATTTGTATCTGGGTAGGTGAAGTTAAAGAGAAGTAATCTCTCTCCCTCCTTCCCCTCTCCCCCCATTTATTATTGCAGCTCCTATCCAGTTTAATTTTTCACAGGGTCTTTCAGGGAAAAATTCCAGGAACAGTTAGAGATTAACCTTCTTTTATCCATCCATTTGTTTCACAATCACTTACTGAATGCCCCACGTGGATCATGCTTCAGGAATATAGGGACTCACAGCATAGGACAGACTTGGGCCTTGTCCTCATATCTAAGAGCTCAGAGAAATCTACTTGTTGCAGATGGACAAAGAATTTGATAGTGTCCCTAGTGACCCTACAACTGATACAATTAAAACAGGTATTCTGTGCTTGGAGACCATGAAGTTCAAATCAGGGCAGGGATTAGAGATCCTCCTGACAAAGACTGCAGACAAGCCACATGAAATGTGTATCACAGTATTCCCCATTAGAGTCAGAGAATACAGCTGTAAACAAAGCAAAGTCCCCATGTCCTAGGTCTATTCTTGGACAGAGCATGAAACTATGTGCACATTCTGACACCTTGGGAGTTACTGGCTTCCGCTTTGGTTTTTAATGTTCTCAAGACACTGACTGACCTCACTAAATTCCTGCATCTGTTACTATGGGAAAAGTCATGGAATCTAAATGCCCTTGCAGTAGGAACTCTCTTCCTAACCATCCCTAACCATATTGGCTAACCAAGATTAGTGCTTCATAAATATCTGTGAGTGAATGAAGCATGTTTAACATCCTGGCTCTTAAGCCAGAGGCCTGTCTGTTGAGGTGCAGCGGACACGAGAAAGCAGTGCCTCCGCCCACCCATTTCTTCCTCTTCTTCCACCTTAGTCCTGGGGGAGGATGCTCCCATGCTGGATGTGGCACACAATGGCCATGGTAGAAGTAGCTCCCCATTGCCTGGGTTTTAACTCTTGTTGGACCTCAATTTCTTACCGTTGGGGAGGCCAAGACTTCGGTTAATTTCTCAAAGTATCATCTAAGCAAGTAGGAAGCCCAGCCCATGAGTGAGTCTCCATGTTCATATATAGCCTTTGCCTTGTCTATCTTCAGAACAGGGGTGTGCTTTCCCACCACATTGCTACTTTAGAGAGTGGGCTTATTAATTCCTAGTTCAACTGCCTATGTGTGTGAAGAAAACATAAACATATCTCTATAATTACATTCTATGGTTGATATTTATTGCGCACAAGTTTACTTTTTTGTTTGCTTGAAATCTTATACTTCACTTCTCTTGGCAACACCATGATGTAGAAGGGATAGTTAGTATTCTTCTGTTAAAGAAAACCCTAAGCAACTAAAACTTTTTACATTTTTCCTAATATCAATCCTACAAGGAATGATGGAAATGGTGCTATTTAAGACACTAGTACAGTGTGTGGCAAACAATAAACATATGATACATGTGAATATAGAAAAAAAGCTGTTTTCAAAATTTTGAATTAAGATCACTCTTAAAATGTGTGAGTGTCAATATCTTGCATTTGAATACATCTCATTACTATTTTCAAAGTACACTTCTATCTGTTATGTCGTTATCAGTGATGCCTATCAAAACTTGTAATTCATCCAATGCTTTGTTTTGTATCATATATGTAGTTCATTTTACAGTGCCCTGGCAACTTTTTCAATAACTGCTTAGCTCTTGCTAAAATGCATCCATGTAACTATTTATACGTAGTTACATATACATACATATGTTTGAAATAATTTTAGATTTAAAAAAACGTTGCAGAGATATAGGGAGTTCCTGTGTAACAACAGTTCTCAAAACCTGGAGCAATTTTGTGCCCCATTTCCCACCCTAGAACATTTGGAACTGTATGAAGGCATTGTAGGGTTTCAATACTTAGGAAGGTAGGAGGGTACAGTGAAAGGGAGGTGCTGCTGGCATGTGGTGGGTAGAGGCCAGGGATGCTTATAAACTTTCTAAGAGCACAGAACACTCCCACAGCAGTGATCTGGCCCCAAATGTCAACAGTGCCGAGGTTGAGAAAGCCTGCTCTGGATCCTTCCCCCCAGCTCCCCTAATACTATTATCTAACCAGGATGCATTCATCAAAACTAAGAGATTAATGTTGGATCAATACTATTAAGTAAACATCAGACTTTCTTCAGATTTCCCCAGTTTTTCTGCTAATGTCCTTTTTCTGCCCCAGTATCTATCTACTCCTCCTTAGTCTCCCCCACTCTGACATTTTCTCACTCTTTCCTTGTTTTTCATGACCTTGATGCTTGTAAAAGTCCTCAATTTGATATTATTTGATGTTTTCTCATAATTTAGCCAGAGCATAGGGATTGTTGGAGAAGGAAATGAGAGGTGAAGTGCCCTTCTTAGCATATGATGTCGGGGTGCATGATGTGCACATAACATCACTGTATGTTCCCCTTGATCCCTTGGATCAGGTGGCATCTGCCAAGCTTCCTTTTCCCAATTGCAGCTGTTGGAAGTGATTCTCTGAACCCTTACACTCAGGGGATGGAAATTAAGCTTCACTCCTGGAGGGAGGAGTGTCAATTTGTGGACCTATGTTATCACACAATTACATTTTAATACTACTGGATAGTATTAATTGACAGCTGAGATGTAAGTCTTGTGGAAAGTAGCTTTGGGGTTAATGCCTACAAAAACCAACATCCAATAAACAGGACAGCATTTCAAAGAACTAATCGTTTTGTAAACTCTAAAGCTATACAAAGAATAACAGTTCTAAAGGTAAAATAATTTGCAAGAAGAAAGTAATACAAAGTCCAAATAAATGGATGAATTATTACCAGCTTTTGCTTAAAGTAACTATATGTGGTTGTCAGATATAAAATTTTTGAAGCCAGGTGTGGTGGCGTGAGCCTGTAATCCCAGCTATTTGGGAGGCTAAGATTGGAGGATTCCTTGAGCTCAGGAGTTCAAGACCAGCCTGGGCAACATAGGGGAGACTACCCCGGCTCTATTAAAAAAAATGTTTTTGGTAAGAAGTAGACAAATGGAATCTGAAAATAAATGTTACAGATGTAGAAGTCTTTCTCACCTGGTCATGGTACTGACCCCCCCAGGGAGCACTCAGAAATGTGAAAGGGTTGTTTTCGAGCTATATCCATGACTGGAGCTATGGCATTTAGAGGATGAGAAGAGATAATGTGGTCTAAGGCTCAGTAGAGTCCCACATAACAAGGAATATCTCACCCAAAAGTGCCAAAATTGTCACCACCGATGTGGTCAGAGCCCGAGTCCCTTCTTGTACCTCATTCACATTGTAATGCTTTGTCAATCCCAGAGATGAGGGAGTGGAAAATTTCAGACTTTTGTATGTAACAGACACTGTCTCCATTGAAAATGTGAGGTTTAATATTTTCAGCAACAATTTAAATCTTTTGGGTATCTTTGCTTTTATTTTTATCTTTATTAGATAAAATATCTTCATTTTATTTGTGACATACTATATTAAAGTATGAGCTGCTACCTAAGAAAACACTGAAACATTTGAAGAACTTGCACGTGTAGTAAGGGATAGGGTAGTTCCATGGTGATGGAAACAGAGGAGAGTAATTGGGGCCACAGTTGTGTTGGGGGAGCTCTATGCATTCCCCCCCTGCTTTAGTTCCTTTATTTTTCTTTACAGCACTCCCTCCCTCCCCTGCCAGCACAGTGTATGCATTTATTTACTTGTTATCTTCTGACTCCACCCCAGGAGACAGTAAGCTCCACAGAAGGGACTTCGCTTTGTTTACAGCTGTATTCTCTGACTCTACTGGGGAATACCATGAAATTCATGTCTGAACAGCACTTAAAAAGGCTTTAGATAAAAAGAACAATAGAGGCAAAGTATCCAAATGATTTCTTACCTGGTTTCTGCCTCCTCTATTATGCCAGAAATATTATTTTATATTTCTTTCATATAATTTATATAATGGAATATTATATTAAGTACACATGGCATATATACATAATTAATATATATCAATATCTCAAAATCAACTCAGTTTTATTAATTAAACTCATATTTAACAATAAATATAATTATTAATATATAGAAATATAAATGTGAATTAAAATTATATTATATTAAATTATATAATAAAATATATACTTTGTATAAATGGCTTTGTGCTACACATAATACTCTACTTCTAATAATTTTCATTTGGAAGTGTGTTTTTGAGATTGACCCTTTCTTTCTTTTTTTTTTTTAAATGGAGCTCTAGCTCTGTGATTACCACGTTTAGGGGATATTTGGCGATGCCTGGAGCCATTTTTCTGATTGTCATAACTGTACCTAGACATTAGAGGCCTGGCATACTGCTAAATCCCTGCAATGTACAGGACAGTGCCCCTCCCCACCAACAAAAAATGATCTGGCCTAAAACGTCAATAGTGCCGAGTTGGAAAAACCACGGTGGAGGGTCTTCAAAAGAAAGACTATGAAATCTCTATGATAATAAAGCTGCCTATTAATGATGATTTAAATTACAGGACATTTGAAATAAGTATTTAAACGTCTCAATAATTATTAAATGTTAAATATTAAAATAACATATCATCACATATTTGAATAAGAGCCAATGCATTTTATTAATAACAATTGATTATTACTGCCCAGTTACTACCAATAAATCATTGGATATTGAACTGTAGCTAGGCAAACTGAGCACACCGGGGAGAGGGCAGGTGCGGGTGGGCAGGGGAAAGGCAAGGGTTGCGAGAGCAACAAAACCTTGGAAAACTTGAGGGTGGACTCCAAGGGCAAGGAGAAGCGGCCCGGGATGCCAGGGCTGGCGGTGAAGCTGGGGCCGCGGGCTGGGGCGTCGGGGCGGCTGGGTGTGCTCAGGGCCACTGGATCTCAGGGTGCAGCTCCTGCGGGGGGCGGCCAGGCTCCAGGCTGCGGTGTGGCGGCGGCACTGCTCCCGTGGCCAGTGGAGCTGCCGGGGCAGGCGGTGGAAAGGGCGCCGGGCGGGCGCAGGCCCATCCTCCTCCTCTGGCTCTCGGCTCCCGAGCGGCGCGGGTCTGTGATCAGCGGCCCAGGCCTGGGCACGAAGACGGGCACCACGCCGTTTCTGCTCACGGGACTGAAGGCAGATGGCCGGGGCTCCGGTCCCTGCTTCCTTAGCTTGGGTTCTGGGACCTCAAACCAGAGCGGCCCGTCGAACTTCCTTTTGCCTTTCTGGCATGGCGTGAGGGCCCTGAGCACGGACTCGGTGGCGCAGGGGTCTGGGCTCCCCTCGGCCCGCGGGGACCGGTAGATGCTGCCTGGGCGCTGCGGGGGAGCGATCTTGACCGTGACCGGGCTGCGGACCGGACGCGGGTTGCGGGCGCTCCAAAGCCACCGCCTCATGTAAGTCAGCCAAACGTCCGAGAGATCGGGCCCCACAGTGCTCTGGGGTGTGGGCCTGTTGGGGAAGCGCCTCCAGGCCTCGGGGACCAGGGCCCTGCGGATTTGGGTGTAGCTCCAGCCAGGCGGCACGCTGGGCAGGGGCTGGGTGCGGACCCAGCGCTGCCGATGGACGTAGTGGACTCTGCAGTGGTCCCTGGCCTGGGCGCGGCTGGCTGGCCCGGGCCGCGGGGACCAGCGCTTCTCGGCTGGCTGTGAGTCCTTGGGCCTGCCCAGGTACCTGCTCAGGCAGTTGCCCATGACAGCTGTGCGGTGGGCAGGTGGCTTCAAGGGCAGGTTTGGCTTGGTCAAGTCCCCGACGTCTGGGGAGAAGGCCCGGGACGAAGGGCGCAGAGGCCGGTGACCGTTGGTGTCTAAGCGCCAGGAAAGCTCTCGGGGCGTCGGGCCCTCAGAACCCTCTGGCCACCGGACGCAGTAATGGCCAGGCTGTTACCATGTGGACGCGCGCACGTCACTGGGTGCAGTAGCAGTGGGCGGGGCTGCCCTTGCTATCTCGAGGACCAGGGAAGTTCAAGTCTCTGTCCTTCCCACTGCTGGTCCCAGGCACCTGGCTCTGGGCAGAGGGGTCTAGTGGTTGCCTGTACTTTTGTATCTGATCTTTAAAGGCAGAAAATATAAGAAATTCTGCCAGGTCCTGAAAACTGTGGATACTTATGGACAGAGGGTGCTCTCTTTCATCATTGTGAAAATGAACATAATACACTTGGATGCGCTTTTAAGGAAAAACAAATAGGAAAGGTGATGTGTGTTTCATTCTTCTAGGATGGATGTTATTGTCTCTTTTTGCAATTTAGCTCTTAAGAAAATGGCCAAAGCCATCCAGGATTTATATTTTAGCACTGGTAATGCTCATTTTATGTGGACTCTCCTATAATTTCCTGCTGACGTGCATCCATGTATACATCGTCTTCTCTCTGAACACTAATGCCATTTTTGTCCTTTCATTTCCTACTGATGATCTTATAGTAATGTGAGGCACATTTTCCACTAATAGCTGAAAAGATCTAACTTCAGAAACAAAGTTTACAAAAGCTGCTGAGTAACTGATTATAGTGCTTAAGGATGGAGGTCTGTTCAAGGTGGTGTGAAACTCTCTCTTTTCTTGAGAACATTTCCCTCAAAAACATGTGCAGAAGGAAGGTATTGGGCTGTTGGAATGCCAGAATGAGGGGAGACAAAGAAGTGGGCAAAAAAAATGTAATGTTGGGCAATAGATTCCATTCAGATTGAGGCAGATGGCTGAATGGTAAAACCACTAAATGGAGCTTAATGAGGAAACACCACAAGATTTCTGAGGCGTGAGGGGGCCAAGTGTTTTGGGATGCAGGGGGAAGGGCAGTGTCAGCCAGTGGATGCAGGGTAATGAGATCCCTAACACTCTCTACTCACTGATGAATTCCTTTGCTTTTTTTTTTTTTTTTTTTTTGCCGATTTCTTATTTAAGGAATGATTCCCAGGTGTATGATTTTGAAAACATAGAGATATTCCTATGGTATAATTTTCTTAAGACAGTTCTCATAATGACAGAAGGGACTTTTCATATTTAAGATTTCTCAAGATAATGGCATGAGAGTGGACAATCTAATGTCATTGGGTATGTACTTCTTATACTGTATTTTTCTTTTCAATGTCTATAGAATTTCTTTTTTGCACTAAAACCCAGTGGTTGTTATTCTGGCTTGTGGGTAAAGACCCTCTGACAAACCAGAGCCTTTTCCTGATCACCTACAGGCAGTAGTAAGTGAATCGCCACTAAATATGCCCTCTACTGGTAAATAAACATGTTGATTAGTTAAAAGCCATTCTCAGAGAGACTGAAAACATCTGTTGTCTTTCTTATGCACCAATAGGTAAAGGATTTCAATGGTTAGTTAATATTATATTGGGAATTAGTGTATATCAGTGGTGTTCAACCTGGGGTGAGTTTGCAATGGATAGTAGAGAATGCCTGGAGACATTTTTGGCTGTCACTGCCTGGGGGTGTGGTACTACAGACACCCAGTGGACAGAGGCCAAGGATGCTGCTCAGCATCCTGCAATGCACAGGCCAGCCTCCGCAACAAAGAATGATCTGCCCTGAATGTCAATGGTTCTGAGGTTAAGACGCTTCATCCATCTTCCTCTGATGTTATCTTATATAGTCATGATGCACTCATCAAACTAAGAAATTAACATTGGGTCAATACCATTAAGGAAACTCTAGACTTTATTTGGATCTCCCCAGTTTTTCTGCTGGTGTCCTTTTCTGTTCCAGGACCTACTCCTCCATGGTTTCCTCCAATCTGAGTTTTTCTGCCTTGATGCTTTTAATGACCTTGATGCTTCTGAAGAGGGCTCATTAGGTATTTTCTAGAAGTTCTTCCTCAATTTGGTTTTATTTTGTGTTTTGTCATTATTTAGATGAGGGATGCAAATTTGGGGGGAGGAATATCATAGAGGTGACTGGTATTTAGCTTTACAAACAATTTGAGAATACATAAAGAATCATCAATTATATGTATGATTGTTTAGGCCTGCAGTTTATGTGTAGGATAAATTGCTCTTTAAGGGTTATGTGCATTTGCACTTTGATAGCTACTACATACCAATTTAGCATTTTATCTTCCTTTGATGTCGTAATTGTTAAAAATACAAAATCCTCTGTAGTCTATTATTCTATTGATTTATATCTTTACTCATGTGCCACTATACCTACCAGCAATGCATGAGGCTGTCCATTCTTCACACTTGTACCAGCACTGGGAGCAATCAAATTTTGGGGTGTTTGCTAATTTGGCAGGTGAAAATTGGTATTTCAGTATACTAGTTTCATCTTGTTTCATCCCTTTTCATAAGTAAACTTAAATTTTTTTTCACACAGTTATGAGCTTATCTCTTTAACTATAAACTGTCTGTTTATACCATTTGCTGTTCATTTAAAAACTGATTCCTAGGAACTCTTTATATTAATATATTAGGGCAATTAGCTCCTTCTCTGTTTTGTTCACTGTAGTGTCCCAAACACTTAGAAGAGTAGCTGGCATATAGTATGTGCTCAATAAACAGTGGATGACTGCGTGAATAGAGTTGCAAATGTTTTCCCTGTTGTATGTCTTTTGTTTATGGCCATTTTCATCATGCAGGATTTAAAAAAATTCTTATGTAGTCTAATTTGCTAGTTGTTTTCTTGATGAATTCTGGGTTCTGATTTATAGATACAAAAGCTTTCTCCATTTAGAGGAATGAAAGAATCTTTCTATGCTTATCCTAACACTTTTATGGCATTATTTTTTGCCTTTGAAGTTTTATTCCACCTAGAATATATTTTCATAAGGATTGAATGATGGATCCTACTTTTTCTCCTAAATCCTTTCTCAGCTGTCTCCCAATACCATTTACTGAATTTATCCTATTCCACACTGAGCTGAGATGCTATCTTTATCATAAAGGAAATTCTCATGTACTTGGTTACATGTCTGAACTTACTATTTTCTTCCCTGATTGATCTTTTTATTCATGTGCCAGTGTCATACATTTTTTTTAATTTCAGCTTATTATGGGGGTACAAAAGTTCAGGTTATGTATATTGCCCATGCCCCCCATCCCCCCGAGTCAGAGCTTCAAACGTGTCCATTCCCCAGACAGTACTCATTATGTGGCTTTTATAATGTTGTAGGTCTAATCATTCCTCATTTTCGTTTTTAGAATTTTTTCTAGTTATTCAGTCTTGTTTGTCTTTCCATATGAACTCTAGAAGTAGCAGAAATAGTATATCTAGTTTTAAAATTCTGTTGGTATTTTTATTAAAAACACTAAATTTATGAAAATCATAATTTCAGGGAAATTGACAGCAAAGGTATCCTTATGATGTTGTCCTATTTCAATAACATGGTATGAATTTGATTAATTCAAGCCCTTTGTGTTTCTCAGAAATGTTTTACACTTTTCTTAACATTTCATCTTACATTTATTTCAAGGTATTTTAGTTTTTTAGTTTCCATTATGTTGACTTCCCTCTTCCATTGTCTTCTATGAGTTATATATGTCAAAAGAATTGATTTCTATAATTTAATGCAGCATTCCACTAATTGCTGCATTATCTTTGTAGTACTTTTTTTTTATTTTTTCATTTTTTTAGACTAGTCAAGTGCAGTAGTGAGGAGGGGGGAAAGCAGTAGAACAAGGAGTTCAATCTGCAACTGACTGTGAACAATCAAGTGAGATAACTCACTACCTTTGGACCAGCCTGTAGTACTTTTTATTGTTTTACTAATGTTATCTTTTTTGGTCTAACTTTACTGGTTCCTAGAAAAATTTAATTCAATTTAATTTAATATTTGCTATGCTAATAATCATGGAGTTAGTAGATATTTTTTCCACACTAAACATGCTGTTATTTTTGAGCTGAGATTAATCTACTTTATCAAGTTAGGAAATTCTCCCTTCATTTATGTTTCATTAAAAAAAATTTTTTTTTTGAGACAGAGTCTCACTCTGTTGCCCAGGCTAGAGTGCCGTGGTGTCAGCCTAGCTCACAGCAACCTCAAACTCCTGGGCTCAAGCAATCCTCCTGCCTCAGCCTCCCGAGTAGCTGGGACTACAGGCATGTGCCACCATGCCTGGCTAATTTTTTCTATGTATTTTTAGTTGTCCAGCTAATTTCTTTATATTTTTAGTAGAGACAGGGTCTCGCTCTTGCTCAGGCTGGTCTCGAACTCCTGAGCTCAAACGATCCTCCTGCCTCGGCCTCCCAGAGTGCTAGGATTACAGGCATGAGCCACTGCACCCCACATTTATTAAAATATTTTAAAAAAGGGATGGTAAGCTTTGTCAAATGTGTTTTAGGAATCTATGGAAATAAAATTTTTCTCTTTGGATTTACTGATGGGATGAAATATATTAATCATAAGGATATCATTCCTAGTATTGAACCATCCTTGCATTACTGAAATAAATCCTTGGAAAAAGTATATATTTCTTCTAATGTATGGCTGGATTCTGTTCCTAGAATTTTCTTTAGCTTTTCTTTGCTAAATATTTTTCAGAGATATTGGGCTATTGTTACTTCTTTGGGGTAGGGTGGTCCAATCTTTGATAGGTTTTAGTATCACTGTTATCCTAGCTTCATAAAAAAGAGTTTGGGGGCTTTAGTTGTTATGAAAAATTTTTTAATCAATAAAAATACAACATAAGTAAAAGCAGTTAGTATTATAGTTAGACTCTTTATGAATTAAATAGGATTTTGTGTGCTGATATAGTAACCACCACTTAGACTTAGTTTTAAGGGAAAAATAAATCCCAAGTTCCAAACAACTGACTTAAAGTTTCTGGGCAGCCATTGCTAGATTCTGTCTTTATCCTGAGATTCTATAGCAAAACTTCCTTAAGGATTTGAAAGGGTTTGAAACACATCCATTTCCAACCTTCATTCTTTCCTTTAAAAGGGTCTTGATTTTATATAGAGATTAATATGCCTACATAAAATACACAAGGCATAAAACATATGCAAAATACCCTATAAAGGTATATAACTTTTATGTACCCAAAATAATTAAAAATAAAAAAATAACTGAATTATCAACTTAAAAATATATGTAATTGTTAAATATAAAAGTAAAAAGCTCATGTGCTTCTATGTTTTGATCTTGTCTCTCTAGTTAATGTGAAACATCCCCAAATTCATGTCTAAACTGAGACAGACATTAACACTCTTCAATAAAAAGGTATAGGCATTACAAGATGTTAAAACTGATGCTACAGTTTGAGCCCAGCCTTGTTTTAAACGGGCAGACTAGATTTCCTCAGAAGGAAAGTGGAAAGAACCTACCTGATCATGATCAACCTCTACTGGCTGCTTCTTAATGATCTAGGTGACGGACTCGGAGAGGGGTGGGGTAGTCAGAGAGCCCGAGTAGGTCCAGTAATCCGGGCAGATGGGCATCAGACAGGAAGGGTCAAATGACCCAAATTCCACAAGGGCGTCCTGGCCAAGAGAACAGGTCATTGAGTCATTATTTAGTGGTGAAAACCATTCTGGAATCTGATGACGAGGTGATGCTTCTCAGGGGGTATCCGGGGACATCAGTGTCCCAGGGGAGCTCCAGGTACGTCTGGGCAGCTGCCTGAAGCATCACTGCTTAGGACAGAACCATGCCAGGCTTTGTTTCTGCAATTAACTGTGTATTTTTGATACTCCTCAGTGGGAAAACGGCCAAAACTATTTTCTCCTTCAATTCTAGTGAGTTTATAGCAGGTGGTCTCTGGCATTGTTGGGAGGTATTAGACAGTGGCTGGCACATAAAGAAGGAGGCTTCCCTTTTTCAAGTTTCCCTTTTTCAAGATAGACTGACATAGAACTGTCCTTTGAAAAGGAAATGCAAATCAGGAGGAGCCAGAATCCTGGACTAAAAAGGGGGGGAGGGAAACGGGGAGGCAAGGAGATGGAAAGAGGCGGGTGCAGAGGGATAGAGTGGGGGTGATGGGAGAATAAATGGACCTCCAGGGAGCAGCCCCTTGGGGATTCAGAATATTGAGGAATTACTCTTGGGGGCAGGACAAAGGTATCCAACCTGAAGGATATGGGTCATTGCTCTTTACTGCTGGACAAGTCAAGTTTCTGTAAAACTTTTCTCTGCTCCCTGCCCATAGGAGGGTAGCTGGAGAAAAGAAGGCTGCTCTGAATGTGTTCACAGGACCTGGAAGGAGCCAGTGTTGGGGAGAGATGAGGGGACAGCAGTATGTTTCTGAGTCCCCAAGTCTTCGGCAACATGTAAGCAAAACCAGAAAGCTCAGTGCCCACCAATGCAATCGCTTCTGTCCCCTGCAATGTGATCCAGGGTCAGGGGCTCTCTTAACATAGGCATCATAAATGGCAAGCCTCCTTCTAAGGCAATGTTGAAAGAGAACTTGAATACAGTTCACCTAATTACACTTCCCAATCCAAAGTGCCTTGGTAATGTCTCCACTTTAAGATTGAAGCATAAAATATATTTCAAGTGATTTAGGAAAAAATATTACCTCATGCTTAATTGATGGCAGAGTATTCACCAATTTCTATAGCTCTTTATGATGTTTGTGTTGCCAAAGAATGAATGAGAAAATATTAAAAACAATGGATATTTCACTGCAGAATTGGAATGGAGTATGAATTAAAATCAACCACTTGGTGATTACCTAAAAACAAATCATAGTCTGAAACTGCACTTAAACTGGCAATTTAGAATGTTATAAACATCACTAAATTAAATTTGACAAAGAACAGATGAACAGGCTGTCTACAGCTGTGCCTGCAGTCTGCAGGGAAAGGTGCCCCTGCTCCATCTGCCTCCCCAGGGCCTAAATGGACCTCAGCCCACGGAGGCTCTCGAACAGGCCAGAGCACTGAAGGCCCGACTTTCGGCACAGGCCCCTAAGTTCTCAAGGGCATGTTCCAAGACTCTCAGAATATGGAAACATCTCTCGCTTCTGTAATTGATGCTTTGACATCTGGGCCCTTGTTGACAGTGGAGGGACTGTCCCTCCTAAGGCTGGCTAATTCCTAGAGAGAAAGAAAAACTGGAGAATGCCTTTCACATGCAAACCAAGCAATCCAGAGCTCACACCGCAACCATCACCTTTAGAGGCTCTTACACTGGGGCCACTATTCCTCTAAGTCAATGACCCCAGAGTCAGGTATCAGACAAGTGGGAATAGCCCCTATGCTCCAGAACAGGCTGAAATTATTCAAACTAGCCAAACTAAGCTTGCTTACCCTGCCTTGCTCTTTCCTTCCCACAGAAACTGCAATCAAGGCTCCTGCTCCCATGTCCTCCTCACTACCTCTGCCTCCTGCCCAACCCTGGCACTTCCCTGTGTGGCCCTGCACGGTGTGCCATACCTCTAGCATGTAGGGATCTGTGAATATAATCACCTTCCTTCATGACAGTCATTCCCATGTCTGCATATCTTACCATACCTGATTAAAACAAATCTCGGGTACCCTTAAAACATTTAGCCTCCAGAGTGGACTAAAGCTGGGAGCCTGTGGGAGGCCTGCAGCTGCTGAACATGCAGGTGCTCAGAGGCCCCATGAAAGTGTGGTCTACGAATGTGCAACCCCAGTTCTCCATGAGTTAACTGTGTGACCTGGCAGGAAAGCACTTAACCTTGTTGAGCTTCACTTTTTTCATCTGAAAAATGAAGACAATAATACTGCCATCAGAGAGCTCTTGGGAAGATAAACTAAGCACTTAGCAAATATGGAATCACTCAGCACTCATAAATATTAGTTCTTTTTATGATCATTTCCCACAGTTATTTGCCTTTATCATTTTATTCCATTTAAAATATATTCTTAACTAATCGCCCATTTTAACCATTATTTACTTAGTTATTTGCCTTTATCCTTTTATACCAGTGCTTAAAAATAGAAATATGATGCAAGCTACAGCGATAATTTTAAATTTCCTAGTAGCTACATTTAAAAAGTAAAAAGCAGGTGAAATCCATTTTAATATAGCTTATCAAATATATTCAAAATACTATCACTTCAATATGAAAAATTATAATTAGACTTACATTTTTTCCATACTGAGTCTCAAAAATCTGTTGTGTTCTTTAAACTTAGAGCATATCTCGATTTGGATGCTAAGCTTTCTTTTTTTTCTGCTTTAACCATGTTCAGAAAAATGCTAAACTTTCATTAGAAGTACTTGATCTGTATTTAGATTTCAAAAACTTACACTTGAAAAATATATACACACATACCCAAGTGGTTCCAAACATTCTTAAAAGTTTTCCAATAACTGCATTGAATATCAGTTTATAAACTGAAATTTAAATGAATTAAAATTAAATAAAATTAAAACTTCATTTCTTCAGTCGCACAGGCCACATTTCAAGTGCTCAATAGCCACACGTGGTTTATGACTATCATATTAGACAGCACAATTTTACATCGTTTAAAATATATTCTTAACAATCCTGTATTTTAAGCATTGTTTATCTTATCAATGTATTGATCCCAATATTCTTAACACTATTGTAATTTTCTTTGTTTTCTTTCTAGAATATGACATATGATTTAAAATTGGTGAGAATTTTTACTTTTAAAAAGACTCCACTCAGAGCCAAACCATTTTCTTCCAGTGCTGCATCCTCAAAGCTTTTAAATTTGACTATATTTGTACCACGTGCAACTGAAACACCATTAAAAGAATCTACATCACATGCCTTCCTCTGTGGTCCCACAGCACTTTCAGAAATCTTTCCAAATCACAGTTGCTTAATAATTCTAATTTCAAGTATGCTTCTCCCACTAGACTTTGAACTCTGGGTGGCTAGGAATTGGGTTAGTACTCCTAGAACTTTGTGCAATGCCTGCCACATGGCTGGCACTCAGTAAACGTTGAATGAATAAATAAATGAATGACTAAATACATACATGTTATTAGGTGACCACAAACATAAAATTTATTTTTCTTGCTTAACTATCCTTTTGCTCTGTATTGAAATCCTACAATTAAAATCTGATTAAATACTATTATTATTTAATACAGAAGTTATTTGTAAAGTCAGAGAGCAGAGGATAATTAACACATATTCAACAAAAGAATATAGATTTCTGGCAAAGCTTTCATTTCATTTATGCCCTATTTTCTATACAAATTATATTATAAAATCTATACACAAATATATTTTTATTAATAGAAAATATTATCTATACTAGTAGAATAAAATGTGCATAAAAATAGAAGTTTTTTTCATACACTCAAAAGTTAGTCCAATGATGATCCAGCAAGTCCACTTCAGGGGACATACCCGAAAGAATGGAAAACAGAGTCATGAAGAGACATATGTACACCCATGTTCATAGCAGCATTACAACAGCCAAAAGGTGAGGAATGGATAAGCAAAATATGATATATCCATATAATGGAATATCATTCAGCTTTAAAAAGGAAGGACATTCTGACACATGCTATAAAACATGGATGAACCCTAATGACCCTATGCTAAGTGAGATAAGCCAGTCACAAAAAGACAAACACTGTATGATTCCACTCATATGAGGTGCCAAGAGTGGTCAAATCCACAGAGACAGAAAGTAGAATGGTGGCTGCCAGGGGCTGGAAGGAGGGGGAATGAGGAGTTACTGTTTATTTATTTTTTTTATTTATTTATTTTTTTTTTGAGACAGAGTCTCGCTCTGTTGCCCGGGCTAGAGTGCCGTGGCATCAGTCTAGCTCACAGCAACCTCAAACTCCTGGGCTTAAGCGATCCTCCTGCCTCAGCCTCCCGAGTAGCTGGGACTACAGGCATGCGCCACCATGCCCGGCTAATATTTTGTATATATATATTTTAGTTATCCATATAATTTCTTTCTAGTTTTAGTAGAAACGGGGTCTCACTCTTGCTCAGGCTGGTCTCGAACTCCTGACCTCGAGCGATCCACCCGCCTCGGCCTCCCAGAGTGCTAGGATTACAGGCGTGAGCCACCGCGCCCGGCCGAGTTACTGTTTAATGCGTAAAGTTTCAGTTTTGCAAGATGAAAAGATTTCTGGAGAAGGATGGTGGTAGGAAGGTGGTGATGGCTGTACAATAATGAGAATGTACTTGCTACTACTTAACAGTATTCTTAAAAATGATTAAGATGGTAAATTGCATGTTATGTGTATTTTACCACACATGCAAAAAAATCCAGTGAGTTCCATGCCATTGCTAACACAGCTCAATACTCTCATGGAGGGAGTTTGATATGGCCTGTGTTGTCATGGCACTGCTCTTTTAACTCCAGACAAGACCACTAGATCTTTCCCTCACCTGATTTATCTGTAGAATCTTCGAATTCCATGAGGAAAGAGTACCCATTATTCCAGACATGGAGGCAGGTGGTCGGGTCATAAGAGATGGTGAGCGGTTTTAAGGCAGGGTCATAAACACTGTCTCTCCACCGGATGTTGATGGGTGACTGTCGATCGCCTGCCGGAGCCAGGTCCACACTCTCCCAGAGTGGGTGCACTAGGAGAAAGTAGGTCGGGGATATTATCAAGACCATCCACTATCTAGCATCACACATGAGGCAATCCCACTTCTGGAGAACCTGTCGAGCCTAATGGAAACTTAAAGTCTTACGAATTACCCACTTAGGGCCTTAATCAATTGGCTAAAGCAGAGGATAAAGGCAGGTCAGAGAGCACCTTCCAGAGGAACAGCACTCTGCCACCTGGAAAAACCAACACATCTCAGTCTGCTACTAAGTTCACCTAAACCAAGTGCAATCAGTCCTGTGATAACAGTAAAACGCATAGAGATCAGTGTCAGGTGGAAATACGGTATTCACAAATGAGTTTCTTTTCTTCACTGATAATTTCCTGAGCCCCAACCCCCAAAACTAGCTTTAAATACAAAGACAAAGTAATTTAGTTTTCAATAACAGACTCATTCTCAATAAAGAAAATAGGGAAGAATTTTTGGAAAGCAAACTTTTAGTCAAATATTGTCAGTTTTTAACGGTTGGCTGGTAGACAGAAAGGCTTGTGTAGCCTGCATCCTGTAAAATGCTCACCCCACATAAATGTGCATGCTGAGTTCACCTCTTATGTAAGCAAACTGAGGACCACGCAGCCGTCCTGCAAAACCTGGGTAGAATATCAGCATTGCCAAGGTCCCGGCAGTTCACAGTATGTCAGTTAAATGTGGACATTATCTATTAATGTGTGTCCATATAGTCTATCCCACAGAGGCACTGATGACATCACTGATGCTGATTTTCTTCTACAGAGTCAAGCGCTGGGTCTTTGTAGCAAGTCCCTGATAAATATCAGCAGACTTCCTGATAAGGTAGATGGGCCTACTGAATCATCCATGAGTGATGAACAGAACCCACATATATCAGTTTGGCGAGGTCCAGTTCTCTGACCTTCAGAAGCACCATGGATGAGTAGAATCAAGATCAACAGGAAAACTCTGAGAAACACGAATCAAGGAAAATCATTACCAATGACTCTCTGTATCTTGCCCCCCTTCTAAGAATGAGTCTGAGGATTTCAGAAAGGGACAAAGCAGCCACCACCCAGTCAAATCCCCTGTAGGGGGCAGGGTTACCCTCTTATTTCCATAAAAACAGAAACCTGTTTCTGGTTTACTCTGATAGACGACATATTCCTTCTGCTTCAGTAGCTGCTCCAAGATGGAAGTCCAAAATCTTAGCCTTGGTTTTTTATTTTTATTTTTATTTTTTTTGGCAAAAGTACCTCAGCAGTAAGTATTGACTTTGAACTCTCCTGGGAGTATCTAGACCAGTGTTCTCAACAAGAGGAGGGTGCTAGTGCCACCTAATGGACAGATGCCAGGGATGCTGCTAAACATCCTACAAAACACAGGGTGGAGCCACCAATGCAAAGAACTATTTAGATTATTAAGGATGAAATGTCCAATTTCCTTAAGTACTAGGTTTGACAGTTGCTATCTCGGACATTTCACTTTGACACTTCTTGTTTTATTTTTACTGTGAAGGTACACCCTCAGTCTTTCAAACGCACGTTTTGGCTTGTGATTATTGTTCATTTTTTTTAGAGCAATTTTTGTGAAACCATGGATAAGTCAAAGATTCATGTCATTTTCAAATATGAGTTCCGTCATGGAACCAATGCTACACAGACAGCTCGAAATATATCAATGAAGTGTTTGGGAGGGATGTGGCTAATGAACACACAGTACATCAAACTTAGTTTGAGAAGTTCTGTTCTGGTGATTTTAATCTTGAAAATGAGCCACGTGGACACCTGAGACCAAGATGGATAATGATGAACTGAAAGCTGTAGTGGAAGTGAATCCATCTCAACCTATGCGAGAATTAGCAGCAAGGTTTGACATTACTAGTCCAACAACATTGGGCCATTTGAAACAAATGGGCAAAGTAGAGAAGCTAGATAGATGGGTACCGCATGAATTAAACAAATGTCAGAAGAGAAATCACCTCAAAGCTTGCCTTTCTTTGCTGTCACGACATAAAGACGAACCATTTCCACATTGTATTGTTACGTGTGATGAAAAATGGATTGTTTTTGACAATCACAAGCATTTGGCACAATGGTTGGATAAAGATCAAGCGCGAAACACAGTCCAAAATCAAATATTCATCAAAAAAAGCTAACAGTGTCTGTTTGCTGGTACAGTGCTGGTATTATCCACTACGGCTTCATGAAACCCGGTCAATCTATTACAGTGAATATCTTCTGCAACCAATTAGACAAAATGATCAGGATGTTCACAATGAAGCAGCCGAGACTGGTCAATAGAGACAGGCCAATCCTCTCACAAGACAACGCTCGATTACATGTCACACAAACAATGTTGCTCAAACTACAGAGGCTGGACTTGGAAACTCTCTGTCATCCACCGTATTCACCAGACCTTGCACCAACTGACTGTCACTCCTTTCAGGCTTCGGACCACTTCTTGCAAGGAAAAATATTCAATGCTCAACAAGCTGTGGAAAATGCCTTTTGCGATTTCATCACCACTGTCTCTCCAGGCTTCGATGCTGGCATAAACAAGCTACAGGTAAGATGGCAACACTGTGTTGACAGTTTAGGTGCATACTTTGATTAACTGTATTTCTTCTTGTTTGAGATATAATAAACTAAACTTTTGATTCAAAATCAGACATTTCATATTTAATGACCTAATATCTGGTCCCAAATGGCAATAGCACCTAAGTTGAAAAATCTCAGTCTATGGAAACTCAAGAGTATTCTTTTTTTTCTATTTCTTCCTATAATATAGTATTGTCTTATCTCTAAAAAGATTTGAACCCCATGTTTTAATTTGTCTTAGCATAAAAGAACTTCCTTAAAGAATAAGAATTTTCTGTTTCAGAAACCAAAAATAGAAAATGCATATGAACTGGAACAATATTTTAATATTATAATCTAACCAGAATGCATATTCCTTCTAGAAGCCCTTGAAAGACTCTGATTCTGTTCCAAAGATTCCTGACAGAAAGAGACCACACACCTCCTCTGAGGTACTCGGACTGTGGCTGATCATTTGAGAATCCACACTCTTTAAAGTCAATTAATGGGGGGGGGGTCTCCTGAGAAGGGTAGAGAGAGTTGGAATGATGGTCAGGTCCCTAAGCTGATGAGCCACCCTTAATTGCTCCCCACTTCATTCAGGAAATGGAAAGTCTCAACTTTCACAAGCATGCAAACACCAGCCACAGAAAAATGGACTTATTCCTTTCATTGCTCTTTTATGACCGTATTGCTACTTTCGATTTATATCCTTCAGTTTACAAGTTCAGTTTCCAGGAGGTTTCCTTTTCCCCACCCATACCAGATGGTTTATTAACCCAGACCATCTAGGTTAGACCATCTAACCCACTGCAGGGGAGGGGTCTTGGTCACTGTCCCCTTACTGAAGCCAGCTTTTCGCCAAGGGCTTGTTTTGCTAAAGATAAACTCATACATTTTCTTCTCTCCTCCCCTCTACTTTCTTCATTTTAACAAAATACAGATTGAAATGATTTCTTGGTAGTGTCATACTTTCCCTCAAAACAAGATGATTAAGTGTTCTAACAGAGGCTACATTTTCAGGTTTTTCTTATATGTAGAAAATGAAATAAACAGAGATAGTGACTGTATCCACCACGGTTTAAATGAGCAAAGGCACACTGTCATTGACAAGGTGTCAGTAATTTGTTGCTGATGAGCAACAAAAGCCCTTTAGATTTCATGGTGAGGATGTGCTTGGTCTTAGTTCTTTTTTATATGACTAGTCCTGGGTTTGATTTATTTTATGCTTGCACCACCCATTTTCCAGCCTCACTGTGTGTTCCCCCTGGCTCTTCAAATGTGGTACATTCATTGCTGCCTTAGCCCCTCTGCTCCTGATCCTCCTCCTTTGCTGGAATCAGTTTCCTCTCATTCTGCTTGGTGCTAGCTCCTATTATTGGCAGAATCAGCACCTCCTCACCTCTGACTACCCTCTCATAACATGATCCCCTCGGATTATAATTTTTTCATCACAGCACTCTGATTTTGTCCTTCACAACATTACTACATGGGTATAGTTCTAATTGCATGCCTATGTGCTTAACTATCTGCCTCCCCCACTGCTCTGCAAGCCAGCTGGCTTTCAATCACTACTTGGGGATGGAATGAGTAAGATGAAGAGCATTGCTGAGGAGGCTTGCTTCTCCTTTTGATTTATGTCCTATTACCCCACTGATCACATCATTTTTTCTTTAAGAATCATTCAGGTTTATCTCTTCCTCGCCTTGCCTGTGACCACCAGCCTAGTTAAGCCACTTACATCCCAGACTTCATACAAAGCCTCTTGTGGCTTTTCCTCTCTCACTCCCCTCTACTGCTGAGTGGCAGTTCTCCCATTGGTGACTGTCACCTGTTTTTCCTAGTAACTTAGAAACAAGGACATGTCATATGATGTGGGAAATTCATTTTCTGAAGCTTCAGCCTCCACAAGCTACTACTGTTGGTTTTATTGTCAGCACTAAAAGGAGCAAACTATTCTAATGACATAAACAGATTGGACTTTAAACCTTTAACTTTCAACTTTCTGTAAATAAAATAAAAATGAAAAAAACCCTCACACAAAATGTTAGTAACTAGATAAATATGACTAATTTTTTACATCTTAAGCTTTAGAATGCAAAGAGCAAAAGTTGAGAAACCTCAAATCTTGAAGCAAGCCGATATTTGAAAAGTATGTTAATTGCAAATAGTGGATTTAAAAGACCTATTTAGCCAATTCATTAATCTCATCTCTTTACCATCACACACATCCCCTCCTATCATCTCAGAGGTTCTCTCTCAGGGTTATTTCACTTCCCCCCTCCCTGGGGACATTTGGCAATGTCTTTAAGGCACATTTGAATGTGACCATTTTGGGGAGTGCTACTGGTAAGAGGTCAGGGATGCCATTCAACATCTACGGTGCATGCACAGGACAGCCTCCAACAGCAAATGATCCATCCCCAATGTCAATAGAGCCTCAGTGGAGAGTCCTGGCAACATCCAGACATGGATGGTACCTTGTATTTCCAGGAAGGGAATGAGATGTGACAGGTTTGAAGAAGATCATCTGCTGCCTCATTTGATCTTCCGTGTTCACAGCAGAGCACATACTTGCAAACTGGTCAGGTCAGCTGGAACTAACTCTGCAATTCTTAACTCTGGACAGAATATTCTGGGGCATGAAGCTGCTGAATTGTTTGTAAACATTAATATGCAACTTCCAGAAACTTAAGATTTCACAGAAGTAATTTGCTGTCTGTGGATTAAGCTTAGTAAAAAGATAATTGCTAACAAGAAACAATAAAGAACAGGTTCCAAAATATCTGAAACTGAACATCTCTCTTGTCCAGTTTCTGCATGACATCATTTTAACATTGGTCAAGAAAGAACTCTCCACATTTATTTTAATGGACAAATAGAGAAACAGCTATTCTCATAGTCCTTAAGGTATATAATCCCACACTTGAATGCCAGTGACAGCATATCTTCAAATGCCTAACACCTTTGTTTGATTGTTATAAAAAAAAAAGTCTTTTTGCTGTCTTTAAGGAAGTGGTGTACTCACAGGCTTGGTTCTGGGTTTTGTAAGTGCAGATATAGAGGCTGCGGGATGGCAGGGACCTTAAAATCTGGAACCTTTTCCATTGCGATTTGCATGGAGACACTTGAAGAATAACTCTCAGGCTGTTCATCGCCACCATTGTTTGGCTTGAAATCTTGATCAGGTCCCAAATAATGTGCAGGAACCTAGAGGGAGGAGGGCAGAGGGAGAAAAGCTGTAAACAACAGAGACTTAAGATCATATGGAAACTTCTAAGTAGGACAACATTTAGACTAGTAGTACACACCCCAGGTGGCTGGAGGGCAAATGGGAGTCAATAGTTTATCCACTCTTGTTCCTCAAACTCACTGGTCACCCCACAACAACAGATTCATTTGCTTTCCCTCATCCACTTTGCGTTCCTGCCTGCTTGCCTGCCGGCCACGTGGAAAGTCCTTCCAGCTCACTCCAGCCTCCCTCCCGCCTGTGCAGATGTGCTTCCTTCCCGGGACTCTTCTCCCTCCATCTAGGTCTGGTGAATTCCTACTCTCCCTCCAGGTGACTGAGTCCTGTGTCTCTTCCTCAAAGCTCCTCTGACCATGTGCTCACCAGGTCAGCCCAGCACCCTCTTCCTGGCTACAGCGCTTAGCACAGTGGAATAAAATACCTAGCCAGGAATGTCCTTCCCGACACCATCCTCCCCAGCATCTAAGCCCCACAGTGGCAGGAACCATGTCTGTCCCTGTCAGAGCTGCATCTCTAAGGGACACAGCACCTGGCTCCTGATGGGTGTTGGGGGAGTACTAGTTGAATGACCTCAGCAGGCTCCCTTGGTGACAAAAAAGATGTTGATCTAATTTCAAGAACCCAGAACTGTGCCATGACTGCCAGCATGTTCTGGGACAGTACTAAGGGACCTTCCTTTTCTCAAATGCCACCATCACCCATTTGTAAGGTTATTTATACTTTCAAAACATTTTTCAATGCTTATCCTTTAAGAAGAGGGTCTCATATCCCCACCTATAAGATCTGAAAAGACCCTCAAAGTCCTGCCTGTCCTAAAAGCGGAACCTGCCTGAATATTAGCCTTACTTACCTAGTCTCACAGGGCTGGGACTCTGCCAGTAAGCCTTTTCATTTCAACATTTATTGTCATTTCCATTACTCCAGGAACTGTATTGGGTGCTGTGGTGCAAACGTGACCAAGGCTTGAGCTCTACCTTCCAGGTAAGTAATTTCTTCTTTTAGGAACTTTTTTTTTTTTTGACAGAGTCTTCCTTTGTTGCCCTGGATAGAGTGCAGTGGCATCATTGTAGCTCACTACAACCTCAAACTCGTGATGCTGAGCAGGGAGACAACATTGTGCTTTCATCTTTCCCTCTCTGTGCACATCCCTGCTAGTAACTGCCTGTGAACTAGCTCCTCTCCTCTGCATTGCTGTTCTTGACCCTGCTTCATCTAAGCTAGAGGGGAGAAGGCTACATCTAAGTGAAAGGAGAGAAAATTACCTCTATGCGCGTTGTAAAATGAAGCACAGCAGGGCGAGAAGCCAGTCTTCAGGCCCAGTGCCATGTGCTTTGCTTTGTGTGTGCATCACTTTGGTAACATACACCGAACCCAGAGAGGCGGAGATGAGCAGCCATTACATTAAAGAGGACTGGTAGGATGTTAGTGCATCCCAGGGAAGTTCCTTACCTCCAGGCCTAACTCCCTACCTGGGGTTAGGCCAGTGTATTAGTTTGTAATAAAGGACCACAGACTGGGTGGCTTAAGTTTATTGTCTCATGGTTCTGGAAGCTAGAAGTCTGAGATCCAACTTGTTTGCAGGATTGGTTCCTTCTGAGGGCTGTAAAGATCTGTTCTAGGCCTCTCTACTTAGACGGTTGGTTAATTTTATGTGTCAACTTGACAAGGCCATGGTCCCCAGACATTTGGTCAAATACCAATCTAAATGTCGCCATGAAGTTATTTTTTTTGATGAGATTAACATTTAGATCAGTAGAGTCTGAATAAAGCGGATTACCTTTCATGTGGGTGGGCCTTACCCAATCAGTTGAAAGTTGTAAGTGAAAAAATACTGAGGTCCCCTGAGTAAAAGGCAATTCTACCTCCAGACTGCCTTTGGATTTGGGCTGTGCTATGGTTTGAACATGTCCAATGTTCATGTGTTGGAAACTTAATCCCCAATGCAACAGTGTTGAGAAGTGATTAGGTCATGAGGACTCTGCCCCCATGAACAGATTAATGCCATTATTGCAGGAGTTGGTTAGTTATTGGGGGAGTGGGTTCCTGATACAAGGATGAGTTTGGCCCCCTTCTCCTCCCTCCCTCTTGCTCTTGCCCTTCTGCTTTCTGCCATGGGATGATGCGCAAGAAGGCCCTCACCAGATGCTGATACCATGCCCTTGGACTTCTCGCTCCAAAATCGTGAGCCAAATAAATTTCTGCTCATTATAAATAACCCAGTGTCAGGTATTCTGTTATAGCAGCACAATAGGATTAACACAAGCTGTGACATCAACTCTTTCCTGGGTCTCTAGCCTGCTGGCCTGCACTGCAGATTTCAGACTTGCCAGCCTCACACTCACATGAGCCAATTCCTTAAAATAAATCTGCTCTACTCTCTCTGTCTCTCTCAATTCTGTTTCTCTGGAAAACCCTAATACACCTTGCTTTTGGTAGTTCCTTGGCTTCTTGTAGCATTAACTCCAATCTTTATAGGGCATTCTCACCTTGTCTAGGTCCAAATCTCTCCCCTTCATTAAGGACACCAGTCATATTGGACTAGGAGTCAAGCTAATGACCTCATTTTAACTTGATTACCTCTCTAAAGACCCAATCTTCATATAAGGTCACATTCTGACATACTGGGGCTTGAGACTTAAACATATAAATCTGAGGTATGGGGGTGCATAATTCAACTCATAACACCTAAAGTATTGCCCAAAAGGTGTTGAAAATTCTCAAATCAAAGTGAAAAATCACTTTGGTTTAGTTTTATATATGTTTGTATAAATACATTTGTTAGTGGGAATATGTATGTCAAAATATCTGAGATGAGAAATCACCTTGTTGAAGCTATGTAAAAGTCTAGCTCAGGATTTAAAAGACAGACTGCTAATAAACTTTCAATACATTATATTGATAGTATCTACAGCCATACAAGAGCACCTGGTTTTTAAATACTTTCATTATCTGAATTCACTGAGCAGGTTTAAAGAGAAATAGACCATGGATCATCTGTATCTAGAATCTGATTTTGCTTTTTTCTTCCCCTTAAATTGTTATTAGGGCAAACTTATACAAATATGGTGACAATAATATAATAAATCACCTATATATCCAATACTCCATTTCAACAATTATCAATTTGTGGCTGAATGGGCCCTAGGGGAGCTAAGCCTTCTGTGCTATATGTCCTTTGCTAACATTGATTATTTAGGAATGCACTGGATTTTACCAACGCATTGTTTTTCTGTTCTTTTGCAGACTTAGAAACGTGCCGGGGTTGGAGAGGAAAAGATTCTAAAAGCCTTTCAAAATCATTCATAAATCATGTATTAAATGCCTCACAGCTTGAACTCTGCCTGATTAAGCCATTTATACTTACACAAAACAGAAGCAAAAATACTAACAAAAGGTTACAATGATACTGGAAAATTCCTTGTCATCAGACTGACCCTTCATTTTCTCACCTCCTGATTGCCAAAGGAAGCCAGTATTTTGTAATTCCCTGAAATTTAAATTAGAGATTATGTTGTCATGTCTTAATATAGGTTAGCTACCTCTTCTCACTCACTTCTTCCCAGAGAGCATGATCTCAATCTGGGGGTGCCAAAAGTTTCAAAATACATTTCTAATACCTGATTTGTGTGTTACAACTAACTGCCTCAGTGTGGCCAATGAAATACAATGCATTTCCCTCTTTCCGTCAGGTTTTCCTAATATTCATATTGACTCACAATTAACTGTGAGCAATGGCAGCCTTTTGCTTGGCTCCAGGAAGAACAGGGCAGCTATGTACAAGCACAGAGAAGGGGATGCCCTTGCTGCTTTTGGCCTTTCGGTGAACTCCAGCCCAGGTACTGATTTTAAAATAACTGAGTAAAGGAGGAAAGCCCTAGAAAAGTTTTCATTTCCAAAATATTCAAAATCAGTGTTGCTCTTCACTAGGCCCCTGAAGAGAGGGTGAGTGGCGTGAACTTTGGTTTACTGGGACTCCGAAAGGGACTGCGAACAGTGTGACTGCTCCCAGAGATGTGCCAGGGGCAACTTCTCTCATCAGAGATTTCTGACTATTCTCCATATTCCAGCAAGACTTCTCAATAGCAGAGTGGAAATGGCCATATTATCAGTAAAGGATAAAGGGGAAGTAGAAGGCAATGTGGTTTTCACCGGCTAACAGAGAACAAATTCTATACAAATTGAGGTGTAAACATCTTAACTCCTTTCTCAAGCTTTTCCAGCAAAAATAAACGAGAGAGAATTACACTGATATTAAGAGTAACGAGTTTCCAGCACCCTCAGTAACATTTAACAATGAATATTACACAGAATCCCAGCCACCAATGTTTGTATTTTGAAGGTTCCTCTCTTCCAGCTCTGAGGCGAGGCACAAAAGAAAAAGGACAGAAGGAGGAATTGAGAAGTGAAAAAGGCTCAGATCTGTACAAGGGACACAACTGTGCTGTTGACCCTCTACCCCGGTGTTGGCTGTGAGTCTGTCTATATGCTCTGGCAACAGTCAGGTGGGAAGATCAACAATGAAGACCCGAGGGAGTCCCAGTTTGCTGCGCCTCGGTTTCTGGAACTACACTCCCCTCAGCCCTCAGTCTCTGGGACAGCTGTTCTACCTTTAAATGAACACAAGCCTAACAGGGTGTTTGGTGACCCTCATAGTGGAGGAAGACGCCCAGAGGGGGGCAGGGGCTATTTTTCGCCCGCTGCCACCCCAATTCTTCAGAGAAGCTCCGCCAGGCCCCTAACCATCCTCGCCAGACCAACAGCTTCTCTGGCTCCGGAGCCGATAGCGGCGCGTGGTCGTGTGTGCGTGGGAAGGGAGTAGTTCCTGTTCCCCCTGGCAGGCCAGGCCTCGCTGCTGTCCACGCTCCCATCGCCGCCGGCCCATACCAGAACAAGCCCACCGAGCCGGAACCTCGTCGCTTGCTCCCGGGACCCGAGGCTCCTGCGCGCGGCCATCTTTGGCACGCCCCTTGCGCTTCGCCACGCCCCTACGCCGGAACACAGCATTTCGACGCTCCAGGCCACGCCCCCCTGAGGCTGGCCTCTGCCCTGGCCACGCTCCCCCCCCCCCGGAGCCCACACCTGGCCTCCACCCTGCCCCTACCCTCAGGTGCACACTTGCTCTCCGCTCTGGCTACGTTATCAGTGGCTGCCTCCGGCCTCCCGCCGTAGCCACGCGCCTGCGGGATAACATGCCCACGCCTCTGCCCCCCCGCCTGCTCCACCATTTGTGACGCCCCTGAGCGGCAAGGCCACGCCCACACGCACAGGCCGCGCCCCCGCGTTCAAGGCTTGTCTGTGCGCTCCGTCTGCTTTGTGCCTCTCCTTCCAGTTTCGCGTCGCCCGCCTCTCCATCTATGGCGACTCCTCCACGCTCCGCCCAGTCCACGATCCTGATCACATCCCGGTGCTCATCTAGTCACGCCTATCCTGCCCACCCCACTTCCAACCCTTGTGCTCACGTCCCTACTCTCCACTCTGGTAACTCTTCTGCCCTCCGTCTGGAACCGCTTGTCTTGCGAACTCGACCATCTTTGTCACTTCTTTACGAGCAACCACGCCACACCCTTCATGCACAGTCTAAGGCCCACTTCGGGTCACGCCCCTGCTATTCGTCTAGGCCACGCCTTTTTCGCTGGGCTTTGCGGCCTGCGCTCCTCACAGGAGGGCCGTTGCCATGGAGCCAGGCTCTTTCTGGTTAGCGTCAGTTACCTTCCTGCCCTCCGTTCTGGCCTATCCTGGCGGTCTTCCGAGTCTGCTCGCCAGGACCGTAGATCCTCATTGGCCACAGTTATCCTGCTCATGCGCATTTACCTGCGATAGGTGCTGGCTGCCCTTACAGGTTCACAGGCCACCTGCTTTCCGTTCCGTTCTGGTCGTGCTCCTCCCGCCAGTTCCACGAGCCTTGCACTCCCTCTAGTTTTGGAACCTGGTCTTGGGAAACCACGGAGGAGCTGAAGGGGCCCACAGGTCTCCAGAGATAACTATCCAGGTCCAGAAGCCAGGCGTCAGCGGCATGTACAGTATGAAATGAGACTGCAAATCCCTGATCCTCCTCTAAAAAATGAGTTTCTTCTTGTTTCTCCCAGCTCTAAACACTACAACTATTTAAGCAAAAATTGGGTAGGGGAAACAGAACTGGTGGACCAGTGGTACAACACTGTTCCTTCCAGCCAGGTTTCATGTCCTCTAACTCGATATGGGGACCAACTGAAACCATGTTCCTTCCAGGCTCTAAGCAGACTTTAAATGCTAGGCAGAAGGGTGGAGAAAGCACACTTCTCTACTTACTGATGTATCCTGCTGACTTTTCCTAGGCACCTGGTGCCCTCATGCTGTTGAGGGCCTGTTGAGACAACACCACACTTAGAGCTCTGTTTGCAGCCCCCTGCTCCAAGGTTACTCTTTTTTACTCCCTCCATTCACAATTCTGGGTCCACAAGAAAAATGTGAGGAAGTTATTACCAGCTTAATACTTAATACAGCTCCTTTCACAATAATTTCTCAATAAATCTTCATTAAAAGGATACTCTTTTCACTTGTGTAGAGGACTACAATTTTCCCTCTATGGCAGTAAGACTTGCTACATATAATTCTACATATGCCAGCAATCAAGATTTTATGATCACATATAAAGTGTAAGAGTTCCTTTCTCTCCCCACCTTCCATCCATTTCTACCTTGAAGACAGTGGCAACATTCACAATGCTGAACTATAAGAAGCACGGTAAAAAGCAACTTTTAACAAAACATTTTTATTCAGCTTACCCTGGCCCTGAGAACTCTATCTCATTTATGTAAAATGTTTCAAATGCCAATCACTTTTTGTCTGAAAAAACAAACACACAGGAAATTGGACCAAGTACAGCCTGTGTAAGTTACTGCATTGATTTTTATAGCATCAGTTATACTTCACCTTCTTCCGCAAATGATTTGAGGCAGCTTACCAAAATACAGGCAACACTGTATAAAAGAAATAGTTTAAGGAACCAGAGGGTAAATTCATGTAGCCAATGGTACGATTAACACTCATGTATGCACATTATCAGATCCAGAACAGTTGTTGAAGGTGGGCAAGAGATTTGACTCTTAAACTTCTGAATGGCCAGAGAAAAGAGGAAATAACAATTATTTTAAGGTTACACAGTTTCATAAAAACAAATCAGGATTTTGTTTGTTTTTGAGAAGCATAGTTTTTCTTTTAGTCCTGAGGGATTATCCAGTTTCCTCATCATAATGATGCTGTGAGCTAAGTGGGAAATAAGTCATAAGGAGTTACACCCAGATCCCCTCAACGGAAACTGTCGGCATAATCACAAAGCACAGGGCACTAAATCAGTTTATGAACCATCCAAACTTTCCTGTCCAACTGAGTACACAGGCCCGTAATGGTCTGGCTTAATTCAGGGTAGCACTTAAATCATCTTTCCCCGAGATGGCAAGTAAGTTTCAACTCACACATCAATTCTCATTCATTTATATTGGCCGACTGAATGGCTGAGTTGGGAAGTTCTGTGGCTGAGTCCATGCTCAGAAGGAAAAAGTTCTGTAATAGATTAACAGTGTCTGTTGTGGGTGCAGGATGGGCAAGTGGCTGCGAATGAAGGAGCTCAAGAAATTTCACCCCAAAATATGACTCATTGGTATAAAGAATATTTTGAATTAAAGGCCCTTAGAGATCAACAGGCCCTTGGAAGGGGTTTTCCTTCTGTCTGCATAAACCAGATGGACCTTTTCAAAGAACAGTCTACTTCCCTTCCCTTCCCTGTTATCTCACTATATTGCAGGAAAGAAGATCAAGAATGCAACCAGACCTGGCCCAAATCATTTAAAATATAATACCTGTCTCTCAAGGTTAATTTAATTTGCGAAGAGAATCATTTACAAGTCAATCTGTTTTCCCCATCAATTCATCATCCCTAGCAACCATTGATTGCCCCTAAACAGAATTACCTATATTCCTTACCTCCCCCTCCCCTCTAAAAGGAGTGTGCAAAAATATCTGGATCCCATTGGGATATTGGGTGATCACTCTGTGATTCTCCCCATGTGCATGGTAAATAAACCTCTTCCTCTTATTAATCTGCCTTAATTGTGAGTTGATCTTTCAGTGCTTTTGGGGGAAAGGGGAAGTTTCCCTTCATCCCCACATGAACAACAACCTATCTGGCATCTCTGATTTGTAGCAATAGGGGTCTCTTGGGCACATCTTTTAGGCAGTCCATGAAAACAACATTTCTCATTTGTAAGGCTTTTGACGAATTTCAGACAGAGGGTTCAAAGTCATCACTGGCCAAAACCTAGGAGCAGAAATTCTGAGATACTGATTAATTAATATATTTTTATATCAACCAGAATGAGGGTAGTTTTAAGATTCTGTTGTGAAAATGAGAGCATATAGCTTAAAAGTTTCATGACCTGATTCCCCCTGCCCCATCTTTATAGAGGTTAGTAAAGGAAGTATGATAGCTATAGTCAGGGCTAAAGGTGATTGGGTGGCCTCTAACCAGCAGCCAAGCAGATGATTACAATTTTAGCCTACAAAAAAAAAATCATGATTTGCCAAAACCATGAGAAAACTCTTAAACCTGAGAAATAGTGGAAACAAGTTAAACATATAGGAAGAAATGTCAGTAAAGTCTTGTTTTTACTATATGGGACTCATTATAATGTATGGGTCTCCATGCATAAGATGATACACACAGACATGCAAACATCTCATTTAAGAAACTGTCCTTTAAATTCCTTCCTTAGGAATATAAAGTTGGCAGAATTACATTCACTCAGTTTGTCTGAATTAATTTTTATTTCCAAGCAATAGTGATTAACTCTCTGAAGTAGAAAAATGTTAACTTGTGAAGAATAAGACAAAGTTCATAATGTTATGGCTATTGATTAACCTGCAAGTTTTGATGAGCTTTTGAATATCCTAGCTTCATATGTTTTCTCATCTTAAGAAGCGCATAAGTTATGGGGGTGCAGGCAAAAGTATTCCAAAGCACAGGATTCCTTGTCTATCAAGGATTCTGTGAGTTGTTTTTCTAGGGCTAGGAATGTAAAAAAATATTGCAGTATACTTCGTTGTACTTCATTTCCACCATCCCAAGCTTGTAGAACTTCACTTTATGATTGAAATTTGCCAATAATTAAAAAAAAATTTTAAAGACAGGGTCTCACCCATCCTGGAGTGCCATGGCATGATCCTAGCTCACTGCAACCTTGAACAACTGGGCTCAAGCAATCCTCTTGCCTCGGCCTCCCCAGTATTAATAGCTGGGACCACAAGCGTGCACCACTGCACTGGGCTAATTTGTAAAATAATTCTTTATGGAGACGGGGGGGTCTCCCTATGTTGCCCAGGCTGGACTTGAACTCTTGGCCTCGAGTGATCCTCCCACCTGTTCCTCCCAAAGTGCTCGGATTATAGGTATGAGCCACTGTGCCCATCCTCCATTCAGTTCTTTAAAACTATTAAATATTCATGGGCTATGAAAAATGCAAAAATGAACCAGATATAGTCCCTGCCCTCTAGAAACTTACAATTTTGTAGGACATAAAAGTAAATCATGTTGGCAATAAAAGTGTGGATGAATGTGAACAAAATCCTATGAGAACACAGGAGGAGAGAATAAAAAGTTAGTGGATTTGACAAGTCAATCCTAAAACTCTCCAACAAAAGCAAAAGAAAGGAAAGGATTCTCAGAGAAGGTGATAATTAAGATAGACCTGGAACAATGGCTAAGATCTTTAAAGGTAAAACATGAATGCTCACAGAATTCAAGTTAAAGAAATCGCCCGAAAACAAACACACACAAAGGACAGAGATAGGACATGGCCAACTTGCGGGGGACTAGCTGGTAGAATGGCTCAGAGGAGGTGGGAAGGGAGCGTCAGTGTAGATGCATCTGAGAAACCAAGTTGGGTTCGGATCTTAGAGGACAAAGAGTTTGGATTCTCAGTCCGGAGTGGTGGCTCACGCCTGTAATCATAACACTTTGGGAGACCGAGGCGGGAGGATTTCTTGAGGTCAGGAGTTTGAGACCAGCCTGAGCAAGAGTGAGACCCCGTCTCTACTAAAAATAGAAAAAAAATTAGCCGGTCAACTAAAAATGAAAACAAAAAATTAGCCAGGCATGGTGGCAAGTGCCTGTAGTCTCAGCTACTCGAGAGGCTGAGGCAGGAGAATTGCTTGAGCCCAGGAGTTTGAGGTTGTTGTGAGCTGCTCTGACGCCAGGGCACTCACTCTAGCCTGGGCAACAAAGGGAGACTCTGTCTCAAAAAAAAAAAAAAAAAAGAGTTTGGATTCTCAGACTTTGGCCTTTGGCCCTAGGGGGCTAATGAAGATTTCAATGTGGAAATGGTTCAGTGTTTATAAATGACAAGGAGAAAAACAATGGAAGGTAGGAAGGGCATTCCTTGACAGTGAGTTTCTAGTATGCCCTTTACTTACTAATCATGGACGGTCGCACTGTCGGCCCATTAGGAACCCAGGACTCTCAAACCAGGAAATATTCTCTCATTAGCCATTTTAATAAAAAAGATAAATGACCTTATTTTAATAATAATTTCAAAATATACAATAAATGGTGTTATAATCTTATAGTATGTTTAATTTTATACACACACATATTTGGTTCCCTTTTATCTCTTGTTCTTCTTTGTGTGAGTTATTGCTATTAACCCAAATACAAGAGAAAAAAGTTACCAGATATAGGCCCAAATGATGTTTTTAAAGTTTGTAGGCTGTTTAGCAGCATCACTGGCCTCTGCCCACTAGATGCCAGTAGCACCTCTCTCTCTCCCGCCTTTGGGATGATCAAAAATGTCCCCAGACATTGTCAAATGTCCTCTGGAGGACAAAATCACTCTCAACTGAAAGCTACTGAGTTGAAATAGAACACTTTCGCACAACAGGCAAAAATGTCTTGTCTCTCCATGCATCGTAATCTGATAATTTAAAGAGAATAAAGTTATTTTTGTTATCTAATTATACTGAAAATATTGTACTAATTACTATAAATATCTTGATATTGTTTATTATATAGTATATCAATTTCATTTTAACTGAAACAGGAAGAATCACATTTATTCAGAATTCTACAACTTCTAGACAATCATTGAGTGGAGCCATTTAATTAAGATGTTAGTTAAAAAGTACAAAGTTTTTATCTTATAAAAGGTTTCCATGTTCAGTTATTAAAGGTTTTCTTTGATTTCTTTTAATGTGTCACAGCCAGATGCATTTCCCAAAACCCAATAAAATTTTACAGAGTAATGTCACATTTGAAATGGTTTCATGGTTTACTGTACTAGGTATAGCTGCTCTACGTTTACTAAATTCCTGTTTAGGATGAAACGGAAAAATCAGGGTAACAATTTAAAAGGAACATTGGCCCTCCCTACCTTTTGCTTTCTTGCAGGTAAATGGAGGCTACATATCCCTACATGCTTTTATGACTCTGATGAACTTTAAAAGGCATCTTTCATGAATCAAAAGAATGACAGTGTTTTCTTTTCATGTGATCTCATGTTTTATTTACCACCCAGAGTGGTAGATTAATAGCTATGTGCCCAGAAGCTGCTTTTCAATAGTGTCACGGAGTATTAAAAACATGGAGAAATCAATTTCTTTTTTCTGTTTCAGGAGACTCAGTGCTCTTTTGTATTGTTCATGCAACAGTAATCTGAACTTTTTGTCTACATTCTCTAAACTCTGAATATTTGGAAGTAAATAGTAATATACTCACAATGATTGAAATGGCTTTATTTGTTGTCGTTACCATGGTTACTAATAAGTTATTAAGCTCCCCATATGTGAAACTGCTGAAATGAGCATTTTATGAAGCAAGTTACATAGATGCGAATCCTCTGGAAGTTTACTACTTAAAACTTGTACATCAAGACAAACACTAAATTTGTGCACGATTTGAAAAGTGTAAGAAAATATACTATGTTGAGAGGCAAGAACCCTTGTATCTAGTTCTGTTTTCCTTTTATTTTATTGAGATCTCCATCAAGCTATTCAACACTGAATTCATTTTCAGTACCTTCTATGTGACATGTAACTTGTGGCGTCTTCATATTTGAAGTCAAGTTATTGGACATGTCTCATATTTGTTATTTCAGCTTTTGTCTTTTTATTCACAAGACCTATAAAAGTCTGTATTTTTGAATTATTCCATTTTTGGCTGCTGTTTATTTTTCTGTTGTCAAATACTTTGATAAGCAATTACTGGGATATCAAAAAAAATTAACCACAGATATTGTCATTATTAACTGAGAAATTTTTTAAAACAAATAAGTGTATTAGCTAATGCAAGTGTTATTAAAAGAAGAAAACAAATATAGTGACCACAGGAACCAGGACTTAATAAATGTAAATAAGATTGATGAATCAAAAACAGAAAAATATTATAAATTAGATCCAAGATCTTGTTCTTTGAATAAATAACAACAAAAATAGATAAACCTCTGGTAAGTATTATGGAAAATGAGAAAAATAAATATACATACTAGAAAATATGAAGTGAACATAGCAACAAATGTAGATATTTTATGGGAGATAGTCTATAAACTCCATGAGAATACTGGAAAATCTTAACAAAATGAATTTTTTCTTGGAAATTGTAAACAGTGAAAATGGACTCAGAAAGAAATATAAAACCTGAAATAAATGATGATGTGAGAAATGAAAATTTTTGGCCTGGCCAGATAACTCACATCTGTAACCCTAGCATTTGGGAGGCCGAGGTGGGAAGATTACTTGAGGCCAGGGAACCAGCCTGAGCAGCAATAGTGAGATCCCATCTCTACTAAAAATACAAAAATTAGCTGGGTGTGATGGTGCACGCCTAAAGTCCCAGCTATTGGGGAGGCTGAGACAGGAGGATCGCTTGAGCCCAGGACTTTAAGGTTGCTGTAAGCTATGATGACACCACTGCAGTCTGGCCCAGGCAACCCTGTCTCAAAAAATAAATAAAATGAAAAATTTCAAAGAACTCTTCCTCTAAAATACACATGGTCCAGATTCTTCATCTTTGAACTATTTACTTCTTATATGCATTATAAGTACTTCTAAACATAGAAAATATTGGAAACCTTTCTATATCATTTTCAAGATGATAATGTAAAGGCTAGGAAAACAAAACTTCAAGAATCAGCACTTGAAAAGGAACCTATGTGATATTATTAAAAAAATAGGTCTAAAAATCCTACAAGAAAACCCAGCAAATAATTCCAGCAGCATATTAAAAATAAATTTTATAAAACTGTTTTAAGGATTAAATCAATGTAAAAAAAATTTATTAATATAATGCACCAAATGGTAAAAATCCTTTAGTGATATTAATAGATACTGAAAAGGCAGTTGATAAAATGCCACATCAATTACTGATAGTAATTTTTAGTAATTAGAAATAAAAGGATACTTTTATCACATGACACATCATTTTTATAGAGACTCACCAGATTCTGTGGAGTAGCAGCATTCCTATTAGAGTAAGAAAGAAGAGAATGGTTGTTCCTATTTCCATCTTTACATGACTCTGTTCTGATATTGGCACTACAAAGAAACAGCACAACAACAACATCGTGCAAGAACATACAGGAAGACCCAAGGCTAAGGAAGGCATGTTTCCACTGTTAAAATATATTAACATTGATCATCCATGTTGGTGATATTATGGGTGTTTCCTGCTTTTCTCTTTTTGCTTATCTGTGTTGGCTATAAAGAATTTTTATTGCTCTTTTTTTCTATCATTTTTAAAATAAGACAACAAACATTGAGGAATCATCACTGAAAAGAGAAGAGATGGTCTTTTCTTTTCAAATGAATTGTTTACACTAAGACTCAGTATTTTACAATCTTCAATCCTAGTTACATAGATGACTAAGTAAAAGCATATGGAGAAATTTGTCACTTTTGTGAAATGCAAAACTAAAGGAAAGCTGAATTGGATTTCTATGTTCCTAACATGGCTTTGTTTCTTGATGCAAATAAAATGCTTTGTTACCGTGTCTATCTCTATGTGTCTTGACTTTTCCTTCCCCTGAGGACTTTATCTAGTCTAACATTTCCCAAGGTGACTTCATCTAGTCTGACCGTTTTTTTTAGGGGTTAGTTAAGTGAGCTCTCTCTTCTGGAAATTTCCATTCACCTAATAGTGAAATTGCTACAATGGCTGGGCTAACTTCTGGCTGCCTCTCCCTCTAGTATAGCTTTTCCTGACTCAGTATTTTTACAACCAATGTAAAGGAGATGAGAAAAAGCTTCCACAGGTGGATTTAGCTAACAGAAATGGGTCCTTTACCATCAAATACCATCTTTACTAGGAGGAGGAAATGATGTCTCTCAAAGTGCTGCAGAAGTGTCATTGTTGATATTTTCCTAATGGTCGCTTAAAATATCCAATTTTTCTATTAAATATGTAACATCAGGCTCACCCAGTGTAATTCTGCCACTCATGATTTTCCAGGAACCAGGTGGAATTTGGGGACTGAATTCATGAAGAGGCAGCATGGTAGTGAGCAAAGCCCTGACACAGACCCTCTGGAGGGGGCGTCTATTGGCATCTGTGGAATGCCCAGCAGGAGGAAGGTTCTTTTACACTCATCAGCTTAATCCTCGGAGCACCTCTGAGGTTTTGCTGAGATTTCAGTTTTTACCAATGATGACCAGAGACACCACGCAGTTCGGTGTGGTGGAGACAGGGCTGAAGTGTAAGCCAGCCTGATTGGTAAAGTGACACCCATTCCACTCATCCATTGCTGCCAAAGACTTCAACACGGGAGCCTCAGTTCCCTCCCATGTGAGGTGATTGTAACAACAACGACTGTGAAGTGTTGTTTTGAGGATTAGAGAAATAATCCAGTGAGCCTAGTTCAGGGTAGGTAGCCCTTAATCACCATTGTATTGCTGCACTGACCAATGTAGTCACTAGCCACACGTGCCTACTTAAAGTAAAGTGAACTAAACGAAAATTCAGTTTCTCAGTAGCACTAGTCCCATTTCAAGTGCTCAATAGCCACCTATATCTAGTGCCTACCATATTGGATAGCACAGACAGAACATTCCCATGATCACAGAATGTTCTGTTGGACAGCACTGCTCTATATCATTAGCTTTGATTTACACAAGTGCCAGACCTTAGCACTGAACAACACCATTCCCTTTGTTTGAAGTGGAAGCTCTCCTGGATGTTTACCTGCTGTGGTGAGAGTCAGGTGAGGCCATTCTTGGAAGACATCCTTTGTTTCCCGGAGATAGAAAGGAGTCACGTTTGTTTCCTAAATTAAGATAGCCTATCTATGAACCAGATATTTTAGCCCCGAAAAGGTGGAAAGTTCATGCCGAGGAAAACCTCCAGAAAGGACTCAGTGCTTTCCACCGTGCACTTAACCAGACAACCACAGAAGGGGAGGGGGGAGGATTCCAACTTTGAGACAGCAGAGGAAACATTCTTTTGAGATAGAGTCTGTAAAAAAACAACTAATCAGCTTTTCAAATAGATTTTTGTGAATAAGTGACAGGAGATGGGCTGCTTTTATGGAAGTATTAACCCAAATGATGGTTGTTAATTATTAAACGTTTTAAACGGTGGTTGGCTCGTTTCTCTGATATTCTAATCCGGGTCACCGAATGGCTAAGGCAGCTTTAAGTGCAGGGTGGATTTTTTTTCTCAGTTTGCCTTGTGTTTTCCACTCTGAAAGAATGTTGTGGCTGCTCTTCCTTCTGGTGACTGCTAGTCATGCTCAACTCTGTCAACCAGGTACGTAGCCTTGAAACTTAAAAATAGATTAGCAGTTTTCTGAATGATTGACAAGTCATTGACTGAAAGAACTATTTTTCTAAATCTGTAGACGTGATGTGGCTTGAAAGTTGGGGTCATAACTGTTTGATGAGTTTGAAAGAAAATTTAAAATCATCTATGATGATTTTGGTTAAACTTTCAGGAGTGTTTGGGGTAGCTTAATTGTAGTTCTGTGTTCTGTTGTTTTGAGTTGAATTAAATATTAGAATTTATCAGGCTTCGTTTTGATGGATCTTATCACCATATACTTCTCTTTCTTTTTTCTTTCTGTCAGGTGCAGAAAATGCTTTTAAAGTGAGACTTAGCATCAAGGCAGCTCTTGGAAAGAAAGCAGTAAGTGGAGCACCTGAGTGTTCATTTTAAATTTTGTTTGCTAGTAACACCCTTTCTCTAATAACGGGACTCTGTGCATAGTTAATCTCAAATTAATTATTTCTAAAGACTTCAAATCTGATCTTTTCTTAAAGCAAAGATAGATTATAGTAAAATAGAAATTGTTAATAAAGTAGGTTTGCCTAAAAGTATTTAATCTGCACTGTATGCTAGAAAATATGTGAAGGTTTGTATTACACAAAACAATTTAGAAAATGAACATCTCAACCCGGCCTGGTGGAGCAAAAGGGCTTTTGTCAGCCTCAGTTTTCTAGTCATTGAAAAGAAGGGGCAATTCTACCCACGTAAGGTCTTTCGTAGCCCCAAATTTTTCAATTCCAACATGAATTTCCTCCATTCTCAATTTTCAAAGTAACAATATGAAATATATGCTTATGAAATAGAAGTTAAAAAATACTCACAGGAACAGTAAACACCATTGAATTAATAAGACAATATTGTCTAATTCTAGTTTCCATTTCCCAGTGTGGCCTGCAAAATTTTTTTCCCATTAGAAGGTGATATTAACATGCCTCGGGCTAGAAACAACAACAAAAAAAAGAGTGCTAAAAAACTTAGAGATATTCTGTTTTCAGGCCAGTCCACCAATGTATTATTTTATTATTTACTTAATGAGTAATGATTGCTGTAACAGCCAGCATTTATTCAGAACTTAGTTTACGTTCTGGCTGGGACCTTCCTGAGCATTTTACTCCTATCAAGTCATTTAGCCCTCACAACAACCCTTTGAGGAAGGTAGTACAGGTATTTCCATTCCCTCTGGATGGATGAGAAAACTGAGGTGCAAAGAAATTAAGTAACTCACTCAATATCTCAAGTTAGCAAGTCGCAGGTAAGATTTGAACCCAGACAAGTCTGACTGCAGAATCCACTCTGTTTGCCAGTGTGTAGGGTTGCTTATCCCAGGGTCCTCTGATGCAGGCACCATGCTGAATTCTAGGGATGCAATGGCAATTAAAATCAGGCCTGTCCTTGCCATTGTGGAGTTTATAGTAGTGGGAGAATCGGTCATCCATTAGATATTCAGTAAACCAAATGCAAACGTGCAATCTTAGCAAGTATTAAGGAAGGGGAAGTACAAAGGGGCTTTGGCCTCATCAGGGACCTCAGCACCTGGCACTTGTTGTGAGGTCTGAAGCATGAGGAGAAATGAACCAGGGGATAAAAGAAGGAAAGGCGGAGGGAACAGCATGTGCAAAGGCTTATCACAGGAAGGAGGTTGGTGAGAGTGAAAGACAGAAAGAAGGCTGAGATGTCTGGAATTGAGGCAGTGAGGAGGAACTTAGAAAGAAAGGAGGGCCCAGACCAAGGACTAAGTAGGCTGTGTTGGGGAGTTTTGTTTCGAGACGAAGGGAGCATTCAAGGGCATCGAATCTATTGAGAGGCTGAGCCAGATGAAGACTGAAACATGCTCGTGGCATTAGGCAATACGGAGGTCAACGGTGGCTGTAGAGAGAGCTGCTTTGTGAACTAGCACAGCTGGAAGGCAGATAATGGAGACAGCTAAAATAATGGGCAGTGAACATGTGGAAACGCAAGTGTGGACATCTCCTTGGAGAATTTTCTCTGTGAAGGGCAGGAGAGAGACAGCAAGAGGTGGAAGAAAAGAAGATTGCGTAAAGTGATTTGTCTTTGCTGTTGTTTGGATGGAAAGACTTGAGCGTGGTTAAAAAGCAATGCACAGGCCCCAGTAAGAGGTGAATACACAGAAGAGAGGGGGAAACTGGTATTGTTTAGATCCCGAGAAGGGCCGAGAGGAAGCGTTCCTAATAGAGGGGGAGGGAATAGCCACTGATAGGCACAAGTGTGTCTAGCACTTCAGGGGAGAGGTGGATAGGATGTGTGTCTATGGAGGTAGTTTTGTATCTTGGTGTCAGGAGGATGGGAGAGTTTAAATTGATAACTTGAGATGTATTTATGAATCATGAAGCAATTCGAAGGCATTCAGTGAGATGTGAGGTGAGGTTTGAAATAGTCACGTGGCCCATGAAAGTGAGAACTGATGAAGAAACCTAAGGGATTCTCAGGCAATTTAGGGGTAGAGCATAATGAATTTAGCATTAAACCAACTCACCCGTTTTGTGATTTTCCTGAGTTACACTGATTACTACCTGGGGGTTTTAGATGTGTGCAAAAAGCAAGGTGAGCCAGGGACATTTAGGGCCTTGGCACAAGTGTTACTGAAATGAGAAACCAAGGAAGCTGAATTGATAAGTATATGCAATTAATAGGCACCACCTGGTCTGTGAAGCCATATGTGGGAACATAAAGGTATGTTCAATTTCACACATTGAGCACCTATTATGTGTCAAGTATATGCACAACAGGTAGCTAAGCTACTATGAACGTTCTTGTACACATATTTTCCATATGCTTTCTCTTTTGGGGGTATTTGTCCAGGAGTAGAATTGTTGGGCCATACAGTATACAAATGTTTAGCTTTGGTATCTCTGTCCTTCTTCTCTCCTAAGTTGTACATTTTCTCCCATCCAAGTACTAACCAGGCCCAACCCTGCTTAGCTTCCGAGATCAGATGAGATCAGGTGCGTTCAGGGTGGTATGGCCGTAGACTAAGTTGTACATTTTCTCATCACTATATATGCTCAATTCCTTTTATGAGTGAAACCTGTTTCTTTGACACGTTTTGAATGCCCTGGTAGAAATATGCTATGGCCAATGCACAATTTTTCAATCTTTTCACACTTACCCAAGATAAGTTAATTCCACTAGCAGGATCCCTAACCTGATCTAGAACTGCACCAATCCTGTCCTGATCTAAATAGTTTGGGGCTTTGTTCTGTGACCAAAATTGGACTCCTACCCAGCCGTTTTATGCTCTTGTTTTTAAGAGGAATCAATGTAAGGACAGGAGATCAGGTCACGTCACCCCCAAGATCTGAAAAGCAACTTAAATTTATGTGCCAAGGAGAGCTGGCTAGCATCTTCATTCGAATTTGCTCATGGAGCTTATTGTTCTTCTCTACACTTGAGCGGGCCTGTTCCCCATCTCTGCATTCTATTAATAAGCCTTTTGTGTTTGAGGAGTGTTTGTGTGCTATTTTTAACCAGATTCATTTCTTCTTTATGTTTTGCTCATTTATTTATGAGATTGGACTGTAGATACTCTTATTCTGAGTAAAACTGATTTTGGAAAGAAATGTATTATCAAAAACAAGGAGCTATGTGCCATGAGCCAGTTAATTATTTTTAAACTGTCATGGTATAATATAAAATGAAAAGTTCACTTTAAAAGATTGAAGGAGCACTTCCAATAGGATCTAAAGCTGCCATTAAAATGCAATATTCAACACTTGCATGTGAGGAAAAAAAGAGATTGAATTTTCTCTTCTCGATGGTAACATCTTATGGCAGAGTTATATAAGATAGGGCTAAACAGAGTAGGGCGAAGGGGAAGAAGCAATTGAAGAAAGTTTAAAGAATATATTATAAAAGTATCTAGGAGACAGAAAGAGGTACAGTCATAAACCTTCTTACCCAGAGAAGGTAACTGAGTGATACTTTTTTTTGTTGTTATTTAGGAGCCATTTATTTTTGCTTACTATCGACCCCTCACCAGAAGAGGAGAAAGGCAATGATAGCAAAATATGTTTCCCTATCCCAGAGTGAAACCCAAGTCCTGACAATGACCTTGTGATATGCCAACTCCCTTCTACCCAGTCCTTCCCCTCCCCTCAGCTATTTCTACCTTCCCCCTGCCTGCTTGTGCTTCAGTTGCAACTAGCTTCCTTGGTGGTCCTTAAACATGCCAGTCTCTTTTTGCCTCAGGTTTTTTACTTTGCTGCATGAATGAGTCAAATAGACTGTATAAGCTTGCTAGGGCAGCTGTAACTAAGTACCACAGATTGGGTGGCTTAAAAGAAATTTATTTTCTCTTGGTTTTGGAGGCTATAAGTCCAAGATCAAAGTGTCCACAGGTTTGGTTCCTCCTGAGGGCTGTGAGGGAAGGATGTATTCCAGGTCTCTTTGGCCTGTAGATGGCTATCTGCTCATCATCTTCCCACTGTACCAGTCTGTGCTGAATTTCCTGTTCTTCTAAGAACACCAGTCATATTGGATTAGGGTCCACCCTAACGACCTCTTTTAACTTAATCATCCCTGTATCTATCTCCAATTACAGTTACATGCTGAAGTATTGGGAATTAGGATTTCAATAGAAATTTTTTTGTATGTGTGTGGGTGGGGAGAACACAATTCAGCCCATAACATACTCAAGTTTCCAGCTAAGAAAATAGAAAAATTGTACTGATGTTAGTAAAGGAAAGGAAACTGGGAGGGAGTTTATGAAGGAAGAGAGGAAGGGAGGAAGGAAATGGACCATATACGGCCAGGGTGAAATGTCCAAATGCCCTATTTGTTGACTGGCAACTGATATTGCAAGTTCTGAGGAAGACAGTGTAACACACCAAACATGGAATTATAGAATTTCTGAGAAACACTGCCCTGAACATTATGGGGATATTATCTATCATGGTCTTCAGTTTTCAGTGACAGGGAGACAGAAAGAGAGAGAGACAGAGAGAGAGAGAGAGAGAGCGCGCGCGCATGAGTGGGGACATCACTGTGGTGCACACAATTAGAATCCAATGGACCATTTTTTACCACATCCCTCTAAATGTTTTATTTTTCTTCTCTTTCAGTACGCCTGGGATATAAATGAAGAATATCTCTTCAGAGCGATGGTGGCTTTCTCCATGAGAAAGATTCCCAAAAGAGAAGCAACAGAGTAAGTAAACAGTGGGAAATCTTCACTGATAATTTTACAGTATTATTTGAGGTAGTGCATTATTTCAAACCTTGATCTCGAAGAAAATTTATTAATGTAATCTTTTGAAGGGCCCCACATTTTTATTGAACTTTTAAAAACTTTTATAATCTAGCTCAGCTTAGAGTTTATATCATGTTGCAACAATGCTCTTTGTTCAATAGGTAATATGAAGATAAATATGCCCCCAAATTGCAATGATGTGTCCTAAGCTTTCTACATTTCTATTGTGTAATTTTTCTTGCAGATAGGTAGATAGATATTAAAGAACTCTACTCTCACTTTGAAAATAACCTAAATATGTATGGGTTCTTCCCACTCTTAGCACTTTGTTTATTTTCTTAAAAGCACTTACTACAACTTTTATTAGTTTTATATTTTTGTCTATTCTCCTGGAGGAATCTTCTCTATTTATGATGTTTCCTTCCTTCTGTATTTGTGATGAGGATAACACTCCTGCTCTCTCTCTACTCTCTCCCTCATTCCTTCCCTTGAGAGGTGAAATGATTTATCTGATTGGTGAGCTGGAAGGAGAACTTGGGCATGGTTTCCTGACTCTTTGGGAGCTATCCTGCCCCAAATGATGGCAGGCATTCTCCTGTGCTACTCCCTAGCTAAGTACAGAATCAGGCCCCGAATGGACAGGCATGTACACCCTAAGGCTGTACTTTCTGTTTATAACTGAGGACTGTTTAGATTAGTAGGTGCCCTATCATATGGGATGTTAAATATCTTGCATATTACTCCGGTACATGACAGCACCTGCCCCAGTTCCGCTCTACATGCGACCGTGTAGGTGAATTTATTTCATTTCAGGATGTTTTTTAAATTAGGAAGAAAATAAAGTCATATCCTCCAACCTAGCCTCTCAGTTTGGTCTCTTATCTGCTTCAACTTTTGGTCTTAATTTTATAATGATTTAGGGCCTGGTGAAGAGGATTACTATTAATTGATCTCCCTCATATCCACAATATCTGATTCATGGGCTATGAATATAAGAAATAAAACAGAAGAGTGGAATCTGAGGGAACAAAATAAACACATGATATGTGTATTTGTGTGTATACACACGTATATTTTGGATATATATTTTTAAATAATATATTCACATGATTCAAAAAATAAAAGAAGTAATAGTAAAAGAAAATTTTGCTCTAAGTAAATTTTTTCCTATTTTACGGATTAAAAAATATATTTACTTATATTTTATGCCATTAAACTACAGCATTCTTTCACACCTATTTATAATGATTTTTTCAACAAAAGTTAGTTGATAACATTACAAAATATCGAAAAGAAAAAAATAAGAAAAAAAGCCACTGTTTTTCTCACACTGCTAACCCCTTGAATAGCCTCTTGGTATTTTCTTCTAGCCCTTCTTGTAAAGCAGGTTTTACACATTGCTGTGTTCATGGCACTATTACTTCCTCCAAGTGCCCACATTTCACCTGGTACATGCTAAGTTAAATCAATTGTTTCTGTTCATTGGAAAAATTAATATACATATGTAATATTTTAGATTGATTTTGAGGAGTTCACCTTTGAAATGTCTTCCTTGAGAACCTGGGGTATTGTAGGAGTCTGTGAATATCTGATATAGTTTATTTAAAAGATGTTTTAGGTAGAATTGGGCACATAGGAGATATAAAAGCTTGTATCGCCAATACCAGTTGTCAAAATTGAAACTGCAAACTAGACCAGGGGTCAGTAGATATTTTTCTGTAAAGGGTCAGGCGGCAGGAGTCCCAGCAATACTGCTGTCAGGGAGGTGAGTGATGAGGGCGGCTTAATGAAGCCGCGTGTGTTTAAGATGCAATCCACGTGCTGTGCCGGATTCTATACGCACTGCCACAAAGAAGGCTGCATCCCTACGTGAACAGCCTTCTCCTAGGGAAAGGGCACCACACAGTACAAGATGGGGCTGCCTCTCTTCGGTGTGGCGGGGGGATGGAAGACACCAGTAGCGTGGCACATGAGTCAGTTTGAAACCTTCCGCCTTCCAGAGGTCTTTGGGTGCCAATGTGGGCAGAATGAATTCTGGAGTGTGGCAAGTATCCCTTTCCAGGATGGCTTCAGGATCCAAATCTTGGGCATTGGCTGTTTGTTGTTTTTTCCCCTTCTCATTGTTTATCCACTAAGATTGCAAAGATGTTGAAAATGTTGTGAAGCACAAAGAATAAAACAAATCACGTGAACTGAAAATAAAGATATTCCAGTGATTAACAGAATAACGAATACACTCATTTTCATCCCACCTTTTACCCGCTCCTTACTATAATATCTCTTATATCAAGTCTGGCCACCACCAGTGATACAGAGCTCCTTATTTCCTGAGGATGCCTCTTCATATTTGGAAGCTGCCGTTGGCACACGCTGACAGTGTGACCCTCACTGGCTACGGTAGAGGATGTGATTTCTAAAGAGAGGTCCTGGCTGCCTCCACGCAGGACTTACTGGAGAGCTGCTCTGGTCCAGTCACCGTTGCCCAGGTGGGCAGTGGAGGAGGAGGCAGGGATTCCCTGAGAGGGTCAGACAGGCAGAGGGTGTGGCCCTGCAGAGAGGGCTGTGGCATGTCCACCCACTTCCCTGTAGGACGGGGTGGAAGTTGTTCCCGTGCAGATTCACCAGTGCAGCCCCTCGAGGTGTTGACAGCTGGCTCCATTCTGATCAGAATGCCATTCCACGCTAGTGATGTGTTTGGAGTAATATTCTTGCTTGTTTCCCTGCCTACCTCAAGTCACGTGGAGAACTGCTCTTAGAGGGTGGAGCTGTCCGTAAGAGGGGAGACTGGCATACTATTTCCTGGCTGGATGCTCCCCAACTTGCAGACATTCTCAGCCCTCCCTTAAGTTGCCAGCAGAGTAGCAGCAGCTGGAGTTCTAGAGAATAGGATGGTGTCCTCAGTCACTGAGCTCATACCTGGGACAGCAACCTGAATACATTCCGGGCCAAGGAACAGGATGGAGTCACTGCCTGTTGGCTCAGAACCAACTGCAAGGCAGCGCAAGGCAGTGAGCGAGGCTGCAGGTGGACCACTGGAGGCAGAGCCTGTGTGTGTAAGGAGTCGGTCAGAGCCCCTCGCCCATGTCAGGGGAAGATGCAGCACAAAGGTCCCCAAGTGGCCGTGAAGGCACCCAGGTGCACTGTGAATGAAGAGCATCGGGACACTGCTAGGGCAGGGGACCACTGACAGCAGTGGGAACCACTAAGGGCCCTCCTGGTCCAGGAAAAAGAACTTTGCCCTTTCTTATCTATCTCATCCCCATCTCCCCTTCCCGCCCTAAAGGAGGAGAATGAAGCCTGGGGGAGGGGAGCACATGCAGGTAAAGAGAGGATGGGCTGGAAGGTCTGGAGCCTCCACCCAGGGTCTCTGCTCCTGCCAGACCTGCTGTAAGGAGCACAGCTGCAGGTGAGAGGGAGGACAGTTTGAGTTAGACTGGCTGGGACACTTTCAGGAAAGTTACACCATCCACTCCGGGTACTGCCAGGAGGCGAGGAAGAAGCAGCTGACCCAGTGCCCAAAGGCAATGGTGTGAGAAACATCAACCTCTCCCTTCATTGTGGTCCACGAGGCCAGCCTGTGGAGCTGCATTGCTGTGGTTGGGTCCACAGAATTAAGCGACCTCTTCTGAAAGCTTCCTATATGCTGGGCACTGAGATTAAAATGAGGTGTAAGACCAGGTCCCACACTGAACCAGGCCCACACCGCACCAGGCCCACACCCAAGAACCTGGCCATGTAGATATTATAGAAAGATGCACTAAATGTGACAGCAACAAGACGATTCTTTCAAAATCATTATTCACAAATCTTGATAGCAAATGGTTTTTGCGCTATTTGCTGGATTTTCTTAGAACCGGAGTGGAAGATGGATGGAAAAATGAAGTTAAGAGAAAGGTCTGGTTTCATTAGGTCTGGTTACTGGAGTTTTTCTTGGGACTTGGATTGAAGATGGCAACCAAGTGTTTTCAACTATTTATGATTTAGGCCAGATTTACTAAAAGAGTTTCACAGGAATTTTAAAATGTTCAAAAGAGTTTCTAGCGAGGGTATAATCTAAGTCTAACATTTAGTCTATCTCCCAGGTAAACTGGGGAATTTATCTGCATTATTTACTCAAATATCAGCTTTTAGATAATTTATTATTTTTAGCAAGAGAGATAGAACAAGAGGAGGTAACTCAGGCGTGGCTTTCTCTTTCTGAGTTGAATGGTGTAGGGTGAGTAGTGGATTTCTTCCTCTGCCTGATTATTCAGGGATCAGTCTTGTGATCTAAAAAGGAACAAGGTGCTGTTGTATCCATCGTAAGGGGATTAACAGTCTTGTGCTTGTAAAACAGCAGCCCAGCTCCCATTTAGTCCTTTTGATTTCCAGAAACAAGAGTCTGATTCTTACCACGCCTTGGAAGTGGTCGGCCCTGTTGCCACTGATGGAAAATCGCAATGGAGCCAATTCTTAGAGAATTACCTTCAGACCAGGGCTTCCCACTCTTGAGGAAAGGGAGTAAACATTTTTACCTCTTTTTAGTGATTTGCTTAAAGAAGCCACTTGTGCATGTGTTAATATAATTTCTTGGTAAAAACAGTTGGCCAAAATGATTATTAACGCGAATTCACAGAATTCCGTCAGCCACTGGCTGTTCTGAAAAGCCATCATTGCATTGTTTCTGGGCCCTCCTCCTGGTTTGACTGGCCACAGCCACCAGGGTGGGAGTCCAGCAGCTTTGTCGCCAGAGTCCTTGGACTCTGGCTTTCTTTTTAATTCGCTGCTTCGGATCACCCACCGGCATGCCCCATCATGTCACATGTGGCCTTGGACCCCAGCTCCGAGATCATCAGCAAGGACTTAAAGGAGAAGAAGGAAGTCGTGGAGGGGGCAGAAGAGGGAAGACACGCCCCCGCTAATGAGGACCGTACTGAGGAAAATGGAGAGCAGCAGGCTGCCAATGAGGTAGATGAAGAAGAGGAAGAAGGTGGGGAGGAAGAAGAGGAGGAGAAAGAGGGTGATGGTGAGGAAGAGGAAGATGAGGAAGCTGAGGCCGTTGTGGGCAAATGGGCAGTTTAAGATGATGAGGATGACGATGTCGATACCAAGAAGAGGAAGACATGAGGATGACTAGACAGTAAAAAAGGGAAAGTTAGACTGAAAAAAAACATCTGCTGTGACCTGTTCATCATCCACCGGGTCTCAGAATCTAAATGGGTACATCTTCCAGTAGGGAGGGCCGCCCAACGCGGGCAGCGCCACCGCAGGTGACAAGCGTTCTCCGCCACCCAACCAAAACCAACAGCGTGAATTTGCAACAGGGGAGGAAAAACGAACAAAATTTCCAAGGCCCTGCTTTTTTTTCTTAAAAGCACTTTAAAAAGGAAATTTGTTAGTATTTTTAAATATACGTTTTATATTTTTATACATATTGTTAGGGGTCAGCCATTTTAAAAGATTTTGGATGACCAAACCAGCGTTGGAAGCATTCTCTGTCCTACTTCTGACTTCACTTGTGGTGTGACCATGTTCGTTATATTAATAAATCTCAAAGGAGAAAAAGTCCTGGAAGAAAAGCAAAAACAGCAACAAAAACCAATTTTATTCTGAGCATTCACTTTTTTTGTGTATGTACTTAGCCATACTGTAAGTAGTTGGTTGGTATGAGATGGTTTAAAAGGCTAAAGGTAAAAGGTTCCTTTCATGAAGCTGCTGTTTATTTTTTGGTCTGTTTGATGCACGTGTGAAACAATGTTATCCAAAAATAAACCGGAATTTTATTTTGCTGAGGAGTTCTAACAACATAAATAAATAAGTAAATAATTTCATCAGACTCACCATATTTAAAATCTTAAAAATGTAGGATTTCTATTTAGTTGTGCTAATGGCATTTCAGTTTATTTATTACATCAAAACATACTTTAAAAAGTAGTTAGCTCAATAAGTGCTTGTTGGCTGATTAGTTTTCTATTCTGTGCAAACTTTGGACATTCAGTGTAGCCACATTTGGAAGAAAGACCATGGAGAAGTCACTAGTTGTGCATAATCTGTAATTGTAAGAAACTTGTATCCTTTGGTTGGTTCCTTAATAAATTAACTACTTAACTCTGTACAATCATTCTTCATGTTACTTCCTTTTTAGCGCCAACTTTCTCTCCTCACATGTACACTTCTTGGCTACCTCCATCTGCACTATATTCAGGATTCTTCTTTTACTAGACAGTTCTCTGTGGTGTTTTGTTTTCTGAATAGTTGTAACTGGGGAGACAAAGTTTTCAGAAAATCATCTCCTTCCTCCCCTGCCTCCCTTTTCTACCATTGGAGCCCTGGCCCAATTTATTTCCTCAGTTTGTCCCTCTGGGAATAATGTCAGAATCAGCACTATGTTAACCTTTATTAATCTATCCTATTTAATTCTTTCATCCATCCATTTTTTTCACAATCACTTACTGAATGCCCCACATGGACCATGTTTCAGGAATATAGGGACTCACAGCATAGGACAGACAGACTTGGGCCTTGTCCTCATGTCCCAGGGCTGAGAGAAAATCTATTTGTGGCAGATGGACAAAGTATTTGATAGTGTCTCTAGTGTCCCTGTAACTGATACAATTAAAACAGGTGTTCTTTGCTTGGAGACCATGAAGTTCAAATCAGGGCAGGGATTAGAGACCCTCCAGACAAGGACTGCAGACAAGCTACATGAAATGTGCAAGGCTTTAACCTCCTCATGTCCTAGGTCTATTCTTGGATGGGGCATGGAACTATGTGCACATTCTGACACCTTGGGAGTTACTGGCTTCCGCTTTGGTTTTTAATGTTCTCAAGACACTGACTGACCTCACTAAATTCCTGCATCTGTTACTATGGGAAAAGTCATGGAATCTAAATGCCCTTGCAGTAGGAACTCTCTTCCTAACCATCCCTAACCATATTGGCCAACCAAGGTTAGTGCTTCGTAAATATCTGTGAGTGAATGAAGCATGTTTAACATCCTGGCTCTTAAGCCAGAGGCCTGTCTGTTGAGGTGCAGTGGACACGAGAAAGCAGTGCCTCCGCCCACCCATTTCTTCCTCTTCTTCCACCTTAGTCCTGGGGGAGGATGCTCCCATGCTGGACGTGGCACACAATGGCCATGGTAGAAGTAGCTCCCCATTGCCTGGGTTTTAACTCTTGTTGGACCTCAGTTTCTTACCGTTGGGGAGGCCAAGACTTCGGTTAATTTCTCAAAGTATCATCTGAGCAAGTAAGAAGCCCAGCCCATGAGTGAGTCTCCATGTTCATATACAGCCTTTGCCTTGTCTATCTTCAGAGCAGGGGTGTGCTTTTCCACCACATTGCTACTTTAGAGAGTGGGCTTATTAATTCCTAGTTCAACTGCCTATGTGTGTGAAGAAAACATAAACACATCTCTAAAATTATATTTCTATTGTTGACATTTATTGATCACCTGGGTTACTTTTTTGTTTGCTTAAAATCTTAGAGGAGTTACATGTTTGGGCAGAACCATCATGTAGGAAGGGCAATTAATATTCTTCTGTTGAGGAAGAACCCAAGCAGCTAAAACCGTTCACCTTTTTTTCTAATATCAATCTTGGAGAAATGATGGAAATACTTCTTAAGATGCTAGTGTAATAGGAGGCATTTTAATAAATATTTTTACATTTGAATATTTAACAGAACTATTAAAAATTTAGATAGCTATTAAGACCATCCTTATGCTAATGGGTTCCAATATTTTACATTTCAATACAGCTTTCTTAATTTCAAAGTATGTTTTTGTCTGTTATCTCTTTATCAACAAAGTTATTAAGAAAAATAAAACATTGCCTAGTTTTTTTCTTGAGGTAATTTTACAGTACCCAGGCAATGTTTTAAATAACTGTTTTGCTCTTATATTTGTATGTATGTATATGCGTGTGTGTGTATTTAATTTGAAAGAAATTTAGATTTACAAAAGAGTTGCAAAGATAATACTGAGAGGTCCTATGTTCCAATGGTTCTCAACTTGAGACAAGATTATAAGTGTGCCCATCTTCCAGATAGTGTACATCGTACCCATTAGGTATGATTTCACCCATTCCCTCCTCCCCTTTTTGATTTCTGTTGAGTTTTACATCCTATTGTGCACATGAGTGCTGTTTGGTTAGTTACAATTTAATAGTGAGTACACGTGGTGTTTTTTGTTTTCCATTCTCGTGATATTTCACTTAGGAGAATGGTCTCCAGTCAGTCCAGGAACTTTTCATATCCAACAATAACTGTCTCCATTGAAAAGGTAGACTTTAATATTTTCAGCAACAATTTTAATCTTTTGGAAATCTTTATTTCTGATTAGATAGAATATTTTCATTTTCTTTGCTAAGGTAATATATTAAAGTGTGAGTTACCATCCAATGGAATAATTGAATAAATTTAAAGATCTTGAATTCATGGTATAGTTCCATGGTGATGGGAACAGAGGAGAGTATTTGGGACCACAGCTGTGTTAGGGGAGCTGTACACATCCCTCCCCTGCTTTATTTTTCTTTACAGTACTCCCCCAACCCCCTGCCACAGCATATGCATTTATTTACATGTTATCTTCTGTCTCTACCCCCTTAGACAGCAGGCTCCATGCAACAAGGGGCTTTGCTTTGTTTACAGCTGTATTCTCTGACTCTCTAATGGGGAATGCCATGAAATTCATCTCTGAACAGTATTTAAAAAGGCTTTAGATGGAAAGAACAATACAGGCAAAGTATCCAAATGACTTCTTACCTGGTTTCTGCCTCTGCTGTTATGCCTGGAATACTATATGATATTTGGCTAATTTATGCACATGGCATGTACTACACATAATATTTCACCCCCTATATTTTTCACTTGATGTTGTGTTTTTGAAACTCATTCATTTATTTAAAAAATATGTATTTCTAGTTTCATGGTTTCCACCAGGGGAGTGATTTTTTTTCCTTCAGGGGATATTTGGCAATGCCTGGAGACATTTTTGACTGTCACAACTGGAGGTGGTCCTAATGACATCTAATGGATAGAGGCTAGGTTTGCTGCTAAACATCCTGCAATGCACAGGGTATCCCCACATTATAGAATTATCTGGCCAGATCATGCTGAGCTTGAGAAACCCTGAGCTATTTCTTTCCTTTAATCTGTGGAACAGTATTTCCTTGATAGCATATAACAAATTTACTTTATCCATTCCCCTACTGATGGACATTTAGGTTGTTCCAATTCTCTGCTATGATGATGAGTGTTGCAAAGAACATCCTCACCAGCGTCTGTGTATGTGTGCAAGGGAGTTTCTAGTAGCCACATTTTCTCTTCTAGAAAACACTTCCAAATGCCACTCTAGAGTGGCAGGACTCGTAGGCTTCCACCGTATTGTTTGGGATTCCAATTCCATGTGTTGTTAGCAGCACTTTGTATTATTTAATTATTAATTTTTGGCAATTTGAAAAATTTAAAACAGTAGCTAGTTTTCAACAAATTTGCATTTCCTGATTATTATTAAGGCCAGAACAGGAATTATTCACATCCCAAAACATTCTACAAAATTGGTCAGGCATGAGCCACTTCATTTTGTTCATCACTACGTGGTGTTTGGTATGTATCATTAAAACCGCACACTTGGGGAGACCTGGCTTGTTTCTGCCGGTAGAGGTCGCTGTGCCTCAGTGGTGACTTCTCATCAGCGTGACTTCTGACCTCTGTACCCGGGGGATTATTTGGCAATTCCTGGAGCCATTTTTCTGATTGTCACAACTGTGGGGGTGCTACTGGTACCTAGACATTAGAGGCCTGGCATACTGCTAAATCCCTGCAATGTACAGGACAGTGCCCCTCCCCACCAACAAAAAATGATCTGGCCTAAAACGTCAATAGTGCCGAGTTGGAAAAACCACGGTGGAGGGTCTTCAAAAGAAAGACTATGAAATCTCTATGATAATAAAGCTGCCTATTAATGATGATTTAAATTACAGGACATTTGAAATAAGTATTTAAACGTCTCAATAATTATTAAATGTTAAATATTAAAATAACATATCATCACATATTTGAATAAGAGCCAATGCATTTTATTAATAACAATTGATTACTGCCCAGTTACTACCAATAAATCATTGGATATTGAACTGTAGCTAGGCAAACTGAGCACACCGGGGAGAGGGCAGGTGCGGGTGGGCAGGGGAAAGGCAAGGGTTGCGAGAGCAACAAAACCTTGGAAAACTTGAGGGTGGACTCCAAGGGCAAGGAGAAGCGGCCCGGGATGCCAGGGCTGGCGGTGAAGCTGGGGCCGCGGGCTGGGGCGTCGGGGCGGCTGGGTGTGCTCAGGGCCACTGGATCTCAGGGTGCAGCTCCTGCGGGGGGCGGCCAGGCTCCAGGCTGCGGTGTGGCGGCGGCACTGCTCCCGTGGCCAGTGGAGCTGCCGGGGCAGGCGGTGGAAAGGGCGCCGGGCGGGCGCAGGCCCATCCTCCTCCTCTGGCTCTCGGCTCCCGAGCGGCGCGGGTCTGTGATCAGCGGCCCAGGCCTGGGCATGAAGGCGGGCACCACGCTGTTTCTGCTCATGGGACTGAAGGCAGATGGCCCGGGCTCTGGGCCCTGCTTCCTTAGCTTGGGTTTCGGAACCTCAAACCAGAGGGGCCCGTCAAACTTCCTTTTGCCTTTCTGGCATGGCCTGAGGGCCCCGAGCACAGGCTCGGTGGCACAGCGGTCTGGGCTCTCCTCGGCCGGCTGGGACCGGTAGATGCTGCCTGGGCGCTGCGGGGGAGCGATCTTGACCGTGACCGGGCTGCGGACCGGACGCGGATTGCGGGTGCTCCAAAGCCACCGCTTCATGTAAGTCAGCCAAACATCCGAGAGATCGGGCCCCACAGCGCTCTGGGGCGTGGGCCTGTTGGGGAAGCGCCTCCAGGCCTCAGGGACCAGGGCCCTGCGGATTTGGGCATAGCTCCAGCCGGGCAGCACGCTGGGCAGGGGCTGGGTGCGGAACCAGCGCTGCCGATGGACGTAGTGGACTCTGCAGTAGTCCTGGGCCTGGGCGCAGCTGGCTGGCCCGGGCCGCGGGGACCAGCGCTTCTCGGCCGGCTGTGTGGCCTTGGGCCTGCCCAGGTACCTGCTCAGGCACCTGCGCAGGTACTTGCCCAGGTACCGGCTCAGGCAGTTGCCCATGACAGCGGTGTCATGGGCAGGTGACTTCAAGGGCAGGTTTGGCTTGGTCAAGTCCCCGACGTCTCCTAACAAGACCAGGGATGAAGGTTGCAGAGGCCAGAGACTGTTGGCAACAGAGAGCCAGGAAAGCTCTCGGGGCGTCGGGCGCTCGGAACCCTCTGGCCACCCGACGCAGTAATGGCCAGGCTGTTACCATGTGGACACGCACACGTCACTGGGTGCAGTAGCAGTGGGCGGGGCCACCCTTGCTGTCTCGAGGACCAGGGAAGTTCAAGTCTCTGTCCTTCCCACTGCTGGTCCCAGGCACCTGGCTCTGGGTAGAGGGGTCTAGTGGTTGCCTCTACTTTTGTACCTGACCTTTAAAGGCAGAAAATATAAGAAATTCTGCCAGGTCCTGAAAACTGTGGATACCTATGGACAGAGGGTGCTCTCTTTCATCATTGTGAAAAGGAACATAATACACTTGGATGGTCTTTTAAGGAAAAACAAATAACTCAGTAAAGGTGATGTGTATTTCATTCTTCTAGGATGGATGTTAACGTCACTTTTTGCAATTTAGCTCTTAAGAAAATGGCCAAAGCCGTCCAGGATTTATGTTTTAGTACCAGTAATGCTGATTTTATGTGAACTGTCCTATAATTTCCAGCTTCCGTGCATCCACATATAGATTGTCTTCTCTCTGAACACTAATATCATTTCTCTCTTTTCCCTTTTAATGGTAATCCATGCATACAGAGTAGAGTGAGTCATATTTCCAATTTGCAGTTGAAAAGCATTTAATTACAAAACAAAGAATTCAAAGACTGCTGGTGAATTGATCATAGTGCTCAAGTTTGGAGGTCTGTTCAAGATGATGTAAAAGAAACGGTTCTTGAGAACTTTTCCCTCAAAAATATGTTCAGAAGCCACCTATTGGGTTGGCCCCAGTGCTTGGGTAGGGGAGGGACAGAAGTAGAGACAGACAGAGCAAGTACTGAATCAAGAGCAGGCAACAGATTTTGTCTGGATCTGAGAAATGTAAGGCTGAATGGGCAGGGCACTAAAAGGAGCTTGATAAGAAAACACCAAAGTCTTCTGTGGTTCAGGGAAGAGCCAAGCCTTCAAAAAGGCGGGGATGAGGGAGTGGGGAGCTGTCACCAACAGGTGATGGAGAATGAGATCCCTAATAATCTCCACTAATTTTTTTTTTTTTTGCAGATTCCTTATTTAAGGAATGATTCCCAAGGACATGATTTTGAAACAAAGGGAATTTCCTAAATAATTTTCTTCTTTCTAAGACCTTTCTTCATAATGGTAGAAATGACTTTTCAAACACAGCTAAGATGCCTCTTAAAATGGTAATAGCAGTAGAGTGAATGGCTTGATGCCATTTGGAATGATATTCTTCTAATGCATTTTTTTCTTTCCACTGTCTGCAGAATTGCTCATGTCCTACTTTGCAATGTAACCCAGAGGGTGTCATTTTGGTTTGTGGTTACAGACCCTTCAAAAAATCACACCATTCCTGCTGCTGAGGTACAGTCAGCCATAAGGTAATCACTGTCAATCAACTTGTTGATTAATTCACTTGTTTTCATAAATATTGAAGAGTTCTCTCCCTGCTCCACACATAATTTCTTTATTAAAGTGTCAAAGATTTCATTTTGTTAGTTTCTATTAGAGATTAGTTTAGATTAGTAGTTCTCATCCAGGGACAATTTTGCCTTCAAGGAGACATTTGGAAATATCTGGAAACATTTTTGTTGTCACAACTGGAGAGGGTGGTGGTGCCACCAGCTTTGAGTAGGCAGAAGTTAGAGATGTTGCTAAACATCCTACTGTGCATAGGACAGCACCCCACAACAAAGGATTATTTGGCTGAAAATGTCAATCGTGCTATGGTTGAGAAACCCTGCTTTAACACATTGACTGACACACTAGAAAAAACATTTTTTTCCTTGGGGCCACAGTGTTTTCTTATGAAAATAAAATAAAAACTTCAAAAACAAAATGATTCTTTCTAATTTAATGAAAAATTTGTTATTTTTTATTGTTTTCTGTGTGTGAGTTATATGCAACTTGAAAAATAGTTATCACAGCTCCCAAGGTGAAGAGACTTGTGAGTTACTTATGCTTCAGGAGGCCCCAGGCTCAACACTACAGTGAGTTAAATACAACTCACATGGCAGTTAATGTGTTAAATATTAGCTAAGAATGTTTAGTATTGTCTTCTTTTGGCAAGAACACCTTGTATTTCACTATTGTGTGATGGTTTGAGATCACATGGACTCTGGCATCAGAACATCTAGATTTTTAATTCTGATAACTACTTGAATACAGACAAGTTACTTACCCTCTTTTTGCCTTCCTCTCATCATTCGTAAAATGTGAATAATTATGGTACTCCTCTCTCAGAGTAATTGAGAAGATTAAATGAGTTAATAAATGTAAAAAGTTTTGAGGGACAAGTCATTCCTTTGATTTTTATTTTGAAATCAAGAAAAATATTCACATTTCTTGAATATCTAAGGATTTACCTTTTTCAGTCAATATATAGTCTTTACCTTTAAAAGATAATTTTAAAAAACCCTGTAAATTTATGGCTCTCATACAAATTAAAAGTGAATATTATCAAAGATTTTATAATTTCATTAATTAAAGAGGGAACTAGTAAGATGTTAAAACCATTTCATAGGACATTTCAAGGAACCACACATATAGAAGAAATAAGGAATGGTGAAATGCATTTACAAAATGATGCATCAGTTTATCTATCAGGCAGTAATCAATAATGTTCCACCAGACACAATTTGTTTGATTTTTTTATGGACAAGAATCATTTACATTATGTCAGTTTTCTAGAACTTATGGATTTGCAAAGTAACTCAAAGACAATAAGAGGTGAAAATTGCCCAGAAAGGTACACTAGGCAGGATAATCAGTAAAATGTCCAGTAATCTTTTTTGCCCATTTTAAGTCTTTTAAACTCTTTTCTGACAGCTGCTCATCTCCCCTCCTTATAATCATAACAAACTCAAAAATGAAACTAGTTCTTGACTCCCAAGAATTAGAAGGATTTGTTTTTATTTTAATTAATGTGCATTTAATGTGTTCAAAACTTCAAATGTCACACGTGATTGATGTTGAGCAAGGTATTTTGGAAGAATGAATTTATGAAATAAACTATTTCCTGAAAAAGAAAGAACAAAACAAAGTAACTCACCCCACAAAAGATTTACAGGTTACTAAAATGCATATTATCATCTTTACCAAGGAGAAATACCTAGTGAAAGAACTAATTTGCTCTCTGTAAAATATTAACACTTAAGAGAATGGGTATGTAATCAAATGTCAAAGGTTTTTGTGAACAATCATCCGTTCTCCTGGCTGAAGCAAAGGCACTGAGGATCTATATCAATGGGAAATGGTTTAATCTGCTCTAACAAGAGGGTTTGAACTAAATTACACTTGTACTAATACTGTTAAGACCCACCACTTAGGGAGTAAAAATTAGAAACACCATATTTCACATGAAAAGGGATTTTATTAAATTCTTGTGATCTGCAAGGGCTATGAGGAAAATGAAGGCACTGTGGTTACGCCAGGCTTGGCTAGATATGAGAAGGAAGAGTGTGTGCTTGGGGTGAAGGTCCAAGAAGTACATGAATATGTTCATAACAATGTGTCTATTTCAAAGGTCAGCAGGAGAAACTATTTACCGGGGTGTGGATGGCCAATAGAAAGAGAATTTATGTCAGAGAATGAGTAGGGCAAATCAAGATTGGATAAAAATAACGGAAACAATACCAAGAAGAAATGATAGAGTGAAAAAAAAAAAGAGAAGATGATACTTAGAGAGCAGGTAATAGGAATTTCAAGGCTGAAGAATTTATGTGGTTGGGCAAAATAATACTAGTTCCACCTAATATTTGCATAGCACCTTCTGGTTCACAAGGTATGTTCTTATGCATCTGTGGCATTTAATATCAACAACAATAATTTTTGAGTAATTATTATTATCCCTCATTTATAAATGAGGAAACTGAAGCTCAGGGAGATTAATTGATTTGTTAAGCCCACCATGCTAGAAAGAAAAAGAATGAGGACTTGATCCTAGGCCTGCTGCCACCATATACAGTGATTTTTTTCCTCTTTACTAGGGTGTCCACACCTATGGAATGAGGTAAGGGAATGACCAGCCAGTTCTGAGATGTCTGTTATAGTTCTTTTGTGAGGACCTGGCCTAACTGAATGCCAATCTTGGCTGGAAGATATCAATAGTGATTGACACCAATTGGAGATTCCAGTGGTGAATAAAATTTAATCTGTACTTGAGCTAGAACTTCCAATCAACCTGAGAGGTGATAGAGAACATTCCTAGCCTAGAGTTAGAAAGTAGCAAAAGGTTAATCAACCAGGTAGATAGAATGAGAATGCAGAGAAACTTTTCATCTTTCTCTGAGTTATATCTTAGCAGCAGTGTTCATTATTTTGTGGAAAGGTTTGTGCTCCCAGATTGTCAGTATTAGGTTATGAAAAAAAATTCCACCTTTTAATAAAAAATACATTTAATCTTTGTTGTGGATTATCTGGGGTTCACTTTCATGTCCATGAATAATCATGCCTCAGCATAGATTTTTATTTGCTAAAGGGGGTCTTCTCTGATTGCCTGGTGCTGGTCTGCAGATTCACAAGCCATTGCTATCAGGCTCCCTAGACTTGGGCTGTCCAATACTGTAGCCACCAGCCACATGTGATTATCAAGCACTTGAAATGTGGCTAGTCCAAAATATGATATACTCTAAGTGTAAAATATACTCCAAATTTCAAAGACTTAGTACAAAATAAGATGTGAACCAACAACTCAATATCGATTACATGTTGACATTTTCTTGGATATATTGGACAAAAAAAATTATTAAAATTAATTTTACCTGTTTCTTTTTATTTATTTATTTTTTAGTGCAGCTACTCGAAAATTTTAAGCCACATGAGGACCATATTATATTTCTATTTTCCAGGGTTGTTCTAGAGGTAGATGAAGTTAGCTTATGTAGTATGAATTCAGTAAGGGTCGTAAAACATCTCCAAGGACTCTCCTCACCTAGTTCACAAATTCCAGTTAGAACTTCACTTATTTGTTTTCAATTAAATAAGTCTTTGCTACCAATTTAGCCCTAACTGCCACCACCACCAAGCTGCAGATGTTTCCCAGTAAAAGTAATGTATTTCTCTAAACTTTTGGACTCCAAAGCCACCATTGCCTTCAGTCCTATGGAACTACTTTCAGTTTATCGAACAAGTCTTATGTTACCATGTCTCCCTTCCTGTGCTCATTACATACTGTCATTCTAATCTAGATGTTACCTCTCAGGACATAAAACATGGTGGGCACAGCTCAAAGCACAGGACTTCTGGTTACTTCTAGGACATTCACATGGCAGCCAGCACTGCAACTTATTAAAAGAAACCACAGCATAATTGCCCTCAGCAAACTTTCTAGTCAACCTGAAGTTTCCTGCTAGGAGGATGCTTTGTTTATAGAGATATTTGTAATCATGGAGAGACAGGTTTGTACTTCGTTTCTAATTGTTTCTTTTTCTGTCTTATTTTGTTTGTTTTTAATTATTATTATATTTTAGAATGAGTAGGAACCGGATCAACAATGCCTTCTCTTTGAATGACCAAACTCTGGAATTTTTAAGAATTCCTTCCACACTTGCACCACCCGTGGACGAATCTGTACCTGCCTGGATTATTATATTTGGTGTGATATTTTGCATCGTCATAGTTGCAATTTCACTACTGGTTTTATCAGGGATCTGGCAAAGTAGAAGGTAAGATATTTAAAGGGAGTTAGAGAGCATTTTCCTATTTCTTCATGACTTGGAAAAATAAGGAGAGGATTTTCCTCTGGCTAAAGATAATGCCTTAAATTTGAAACTCTGAAAAAATTGGTTATTTTAAAAATATCACCTATGCTCTTGTCTTTAGATATTTTTGAGAGTCCAATGTCCCTTACTTAACTAGGTTCCTTCTGTTACTATCTTTCTCTCTCTTCTATATCATATGAATGTTTCATATCCAGAGTTGATTTTACTTATCTGTGTTATGATTTTCTAAGCTGGATACATGGAGCTAAGCAGACTTTTCAGGGCAGAGTTCCTGTTTGGTAATTGTCCACATCCAAATGCCAGTAGTTGCACAGTTCTTTTCATGTCTCTCCACCTTAGTTTGAGAGCTTTCAATTTAACAACTTCTAGATAAATTCCCACTACTTTAGATCATTTACCTGGATTCTGGGTCACTTGCAAACTTTGATGTCTAAATTATTGATATTTCTTCAAGAGGGGATTTCAGACCAGTGGGAGAGTTACTGAGGTAGAGGGGTAGTAGAGGGGACAGGATTTCTCAGCATGGTTTTGTTTACAAGTACCTCTAATCCAGAAGGGAAGATGGAAAAGTCCCCAATTCTTCCCTAAACACTTTCATGCTTCTAAATGTTCCCTTCTAACACCAAGGAAGAGGAGTTTCTGGTAAGTGGGAATCACAGGGACATGCATTTCAAAATCACAGGGACACGGTTTTCAAAAGTGTTGGTACCTACATGGCACATGTGGGATGTGTTTGGCTGAGTAAGTGTTTGACTAAATGCTTCTCCCGAGGTCTGCTACTTTCCATATGTTTCACCCTAGTTACTAACAGAAGGTAATAATTTTAAATTTTGGGCTTTGTCATTTTTTTCACAAATGATAAGTGAAATGCTATGGAATAAATGCGATTTATGTCTAGTCCCCAAATTAAACTCAAAGATTAGGATCAAGTTGTACTTGCTTAATTTTCTTGATCTTGGCATGACGTGTAATACAAAGAGACTTGATACAAAGTGTTTGTTTCGTTTTGGTTTTTGTTTTTAGAATATTAAGAAATAGTCTCTTGTAATCCTTGAATACCTATGTTTAGTATTTTTGTTTTCTATTGATCCTGAGATGCTGTGATTCTATGGTTTCTAATGATTGTAACCTTCATGAATTCATGCCATCTCTTTGGTTCCCAATTTTCTCACTAGTACAATATAGTGCAGCAGTTAGAAAAATGGACTCTGGAGATAGACTGCTTAGATTCAAAGTATTTTTCACTTAGATTCTGCCCTTGTATATAATTCACTAACTGTATGGATATCAGTAAGCACAAACAATGAGTCAGGGAAACCGAGCTTAGGAGAATATGATTTGTGGTACTAGAGTCAAGATGGTTAAGTTTATCTTTGCTGTCTATGCATAGATAACTTTTTTAGAGTGACAGTGTGATGTACTGAAAATAATTAACTTGGTGGGATAAAAAAGAGTTAATATGATAGAGTGCTTAGATTGGTACCTGGCACACAATGAGTGCTCAGTAAGTGTTAGCTGTTACTATTATTTTAGTATCTTGCCATTTGCTGGTCTTTCAGCTAGTTTGTGCTAGGATCAGCTATCTCTTTCCTTCTGAGCAGATTCTATAGTACTATAATAATTGGGTGTATAGCATCATAATCTGTTGCCTGGGAGAAGTGAAGCTGTTGTCACAACCTTGCCTTTATAAATTCATTTCATGTTCAAACTAGGAAAACAGATGGACAAATTTCTTGTGTAAACCTGGACAGCATCAATAATTAGCAAATATAATCAGTAAAATTGTGACAACCTTCTGAAGATAAATTGTTCTGAGTTTGATACAATTCATGGTGGGTTTCTCTTGGGCAAAATATTGCTTCAAGGGCAAGGAGAATGTGCAGTTTGAAGTGGGGAGAGCCCTGATAATTGTGATGAAAGCCCTTTCCAGTCATGGAAAAGATAGGAGTTGTCCCCAAAGCCTTTAGTTTTGAGGAAGACAATCAAAGAAAGGTTTAACAATACACTCTGTACATTAGATAGTAATGAACATAGTTTGTGTGGTACAAAATCTTAAACTTAAAAGACCTGGAAAGACCATAGGATTATTTAAGTCATTGTTCTACCTCTATGGAGAAGAGTCTAACACATTTGCATATTTAAACTTACTATTGGAGAAATTTCTCAGCCAAAGCTTTAACAATTCTGTTACCTTTGTCAATAACACCATTATATTGATTATTCCACCCAGTGGGGTGAAAAGTATACAATCATTGGAGCCCAAACTAGGTAAACTCAAATACTGTCTATACCCTTTACCTATATGATCTTGGTTGAGCCACTGAGACCCATTTCCATGGGTCTCAGTTTCTCCATCTGCAATAGGCAGATGATATTTCACAGGGCTTTTATGGGGATTGACTGATATAAATGTGTATAAAATATCCAGGATATTGTGTGCAATAAATAAACAGTAATTATTATTATTATCCAAGATCAGCTTAACCCATTGCTGTGATTAAGGGGTGCTAGGAAAGGAACTCTTATCCACCCAGATATCATCATCATACTGTAGAAATTTCTCCAGTTCACTGACTCATTGCTTGGGATTTTATTAGCAAATAAATACCTATTTTATTTTATTGAAGTATGATAAATAAAAATTTTATATATTTTCTGATATACAAGGTGATATTTTGATACATGTATATATTGTGAAATGGTTAAATTAAGCAATTAACATAGCCATCACCTCACATAGTTATCTTTTTTGGAAGTGAGAACATTTAAGATCTACTCTCTTAGCAATTTTGAAGTATACATAATTACTAACTACACTCACTACAACAGATCACCCAAAATTATTCCTACTGTCTAACTGAAACATTATCTCTTGGACCAACATCTCCCAAGCTTCCAACAACCACTATTCTGCTTTCTGCTTCTATGAGTTCAACTTTTTTAGATTCCACATATAAGTGAGACCATATGACATTTGTCTTTCTGGCTTATTTCACTTAGTATAATGTCCTTCAGGTTCACTTGTGTTGTCACAAATGACGGATTTCATTCTTTTTAAAGGCTGAATGGTATTCCATTATGGACACAGACACACACACACACACACACACATAAACACAAACAGCACATTTTCTTTGTCCATTCATCCATTGATGATCAATGGATACTTCTTAGATTGATTCCATTCTTTGGCTGTTATGAATAATTCTGCAATGAACATGGGAGTGCAGATATCTCTTCAACATGCTCATTTCAATTCCTTTGGATATGTACCCAGAAGTGAGATTACTGGATCATGTAGTAGTTCTATTTTTAAGTTTTTGAGGAAACTCCATACTGTTTTCTATAATTGCTACACTAATTTACATTCCCCCAACAATGTACAGGGGTTCCCTTTTCTCCATATTCTGGCCGACATTTGCTATCTTTTGTCTTTTTGACAATAGCTATTCTAACAGGTGTGAGGTGACATCTCATTGTGGTTTTAATTTGCATTTCCCTGATGATTAGTGATGTTGAGCATTTTTTCATATACCTGTTGGCCATTTGTACATCTTCTTTTGAAAATTGTCTATGGAGGGCCCGTTGCCTATTTTTAAATTGGGTTGTTTTTTTGCTATTGAGTTGTTTGAGTTCCTTATATATTTTGGATATTAATCTCTCTTTTTTGCAGAAGCTTTTTAGTTTTATGTAAATCCCATTTGTCTATTTTTGCTTTTGTTGCCATGCTTTTGGGGTCATATCCAAAAACTCATTGCCCAGACCAAAGTCATGGAGTTTTTCCCTTTGTTTTCTTCTATTCATTTTATAGTTTCAGGTCTTATGTTCAAGTCCTTAATCAATTTTGAGTTGATTTTTGTATTTGGTGTGAGATGACAGTCCAATTTCATTCTTCTGCATTTGGATATTCACTTTCATATACTGAAACTTAACATTCTTCTAAAGTCTTTCTTTCTTTCTTTCTCTTTCTCTCTCTCTCTCTCTCTCATTCTTTCTCTCTTTCTTTCTATCTTGCTCTGTTGCCTGGGCTGGACTGCAATGGCATCATCAGAGTTCACTGCAACCTTAAACTCCTGAGCTCAAGCAATCCTCCTTCCTCAGCTTCCTGAGTAGCTGGGCCTGCAGGCATGCGCCACCATACCTGGCTAATTTTTTAATTTTTTGTAGAAACGAAGTCTCGCTGTGTTGCTCAGGCTGATCTCAAACTCCTGGCCCCAAGTGATCCTCCCACCTCAGCCTCCCAAAATGCTAGGATTACAGGCGTGAGCCACTGTACCTGGCCTAAAGTCTTAAATAAATATATAGTCTTAAAAATAGAAATGTAAATAAAATGAGAAATGTCATAGCTAATACAATAATTATTTTTCTTTACTGTTCTTAAGTATGTGTGCTTGATAGAAATCCAGTGTCTCTGTTTTCAGTGGAGTCTGGGGGCACTAAATAGAGTTCTAGATCAAATCCTTTCACCAATCTTGTTTCATTCTGAAAGATAAGTTGCTCTACTGAGTCTCAGCTCCTTCATCTAAAAAACAGAGATAATAATAAAATCTACATAATATCACAGTGAGAATGAAATGAGATTATGTGTACAAGCACCTAATCTGATTTCTGCCATGTAATAGATACCTAATATTATTATCATTATTATTGCTCTTATATGGCAGATGTAAAGCAATTTGTCTATAGTCACATGGTTAAAAAGCAGTGGTACCAGGATTTAAAGCCAGACAGGCTTGATTTCAAAGTCCACCAATCTCAGTGTGCTGCAATGCCCACTCAAATTGTTTCCGTAACCCTGACTTTTCCCCCAGGAATCATCTGGATTGATTATAAGGACAGTCTCAATTCCCCAATAATTGATTCTATCCTGTTTAAAAATCATATTTGTCTGTCCTTTATTGTTTTTCTGGCTATTCTTGGTTCTTGGCTCATCAGCCCTATTTTCTATGAAAGGAGACAGAAATACTCTTTCTGCTTTTAACCGCCACTACTTTATCTCGGAACAGAGCAAACCCTGTTTCTCAACACTCCCCAGCTCTGAAGGCTGCATGATACTTCTTTTGCCCCTCTTATCTCTGGATTTATAAGAGATATCTGCTCTCAGGTCTCCTAGGAGTTAGTTTCATGCATTTTAGTCACAGGTTTTTCATCCTCTTCCTGAACCGCCTGACATTGCAGGAACAGCGGAAATCATTAACACTCAATTTTAGTTTTCAGGAAAAAGAAGTCATGTTTTTAGCAGAACATCAAATCAGAATGATCAAAATATAGTTAAGTTTTATGATTCTTAGAGCAATGCACAGGTAGTGAATCACTTTATTACAGCACGCACTCTGAAATGTGACAAAGTGCTATATTACTGTTAGATAACCTTTGAGCTGCTTATCATGTCCACCAGCCAGCAAGTTACTGACACTGCAGTTTGTGAAGCCCAGCGATGCTAAGGCTCAGAACAACTGGATCTAAGGTTGCAAAAGAACAATATGTACCTAATTTTCCACTGACACAGCTCAGTTTCGTAGATTTCCACAGTGATTGCCCTCAGAACATTTTTGGTCGAGAAATTATCCTTCTTCTAAAGAAGCAAAACTTGTCTTCATTCATTTCCATCTTCCTTTCTAGTTATTCCCCATTCCTTTGTGATGCCTGATGGATTATTTTTCCTTTGTGGCTCTGGAGAGGGAGGTGAGATTCCTCGCAGTGATCTGCATATGTCTAGCTCTGTGCCATTTTTCTTCCAACTCCATAAAAACACTTTTTTACTGAAGAAACTGGCAAATAGACACTGACAACCCATTATTTCTAAGACTACTGTTGCATTGCTACCTACTGCAGAATGCTTCCTTCACTAAGATTTTCTAATATGGGTTCTATACTTATAAACACAAATTTCAGGGTAAGATTTGGCTGTTTAAAACCTATATATTGTTATGGAAAATTATTATTCACTCCAAGCTCAGTGAGGAATGATTTTGGGAGAATTTTCATGAGCTAGTCATTTTTGGTGATATGTATATTTTCTACTAGAGCTTCATTCCTATAAAAAATCATTTCTCCCTTTCATAAAACATTAAAAAAATGAGGGAGGGAGGATGGATGAATATGGAGTTTTCCCCTTTCATTGAGTCCTTTTTAGGATAAGGATTGTGTCTTTTCCGTACACATAGTAGGCACTCAAAACATAGCTGTTAATGAATGTTGGATACTATGAATGGAAGTGATGTGATTGATGGTTATAGAATATTAGTTGCCTTTGCTTTCTGAAGAACATGGAAAGTGACAATACTCCTGTTCACAGGAGGAGGAACCAAAGTGTTCTAGTCCTCTAGTGGGTGATTTTACCTGGCTGGAGGACCCTCTCACCACATTAAACTCTCTGTCCACTCCAACATGTGCTGATTGCTGATGCTTTCAATGGACAGTGCAGTGTCTTCACCCTGAGGCTGGAAAAACACAGCAGCCTATCTTTTCCTGGGTCTCTTGGACTTTTAACCTAGCATTGGGCAAGTAGTTTTATGAATAAATGTTTAAAATTCAGTGACTCCAATTCAATCATTTCCTATAGTGATTCATTGTGACATTGGATAGTGGCATATATAATGACAAAATACTTTCAGATGATGACATTGGGATTCACAGTATTGGAAAGGTATTTTACTTTTTAAAATGAATTCTAGCTGTTTGACATTACTTAATAAACCATCACAAAGCCTGGCAAAATCCATGCTAACTCCTAATTCCTAAGCTAAAAAAATGAATATTTTCTCCATCCATTAAAAAAATATGAGATACAAAAAATTTCACATGTATGAAACTAACTTCCTTCCTTTCTTCCTTTTCTTGTGGTGAATCCTATTCAAGATCTACCTTGGGCTACTGTCTGAATAACTTTACTTACAGCATTAATTCATCCATTCATTCATCCATCCATTAATTTATCATCTAACCAACCAGCCATGGATCTACATTCATTGCTCCATCCACCCATTGAGTTGAATGCCTACTCTGTGCTGAATCCAGGTCAGCTGTTTTGCAAAACATCTTTAAATTTGGATTTGTCTGATTAGGTTCCTCATTATGAGATTCAGGTTAAAAAAGTGGGGTTGGGGTGGCAGGAACACAGGAAAAAATGTATATGTGATCTTCTCAGTGTATCAAATCAGGAGGGACTTGTCAGTTTGTATCATGGTTGGAGGTGTTCACCAGATTTCTCTCCTGGCAAAATATAAGTGTCCTTTTGTAATTAGTACATTGCTTATGGGGGTGATACTTTGAGACCATGTGAATATCCTGTTCCCCAACCATCTCTCACTGGATGGTTCAGTATCCATTGATAATTCTTTATCAATTTTTATTGTAGTGGTGATTGTCTATTTCTATTACCCTTTCTGTATTAGTTGGCATTCTTTTGTGAAAAAGAGCTTTCTCTTTTCTCCTTTTTCTTCCACCATATTCTTTAAAGCACATTAAAAGTGATGTTCAGATAGGACTAATAGGAAGTTCCATTTTGGTCATCATTGGGGCATCTTCACCACCTCCTCACCTGTCAGAGACTCACTAAGGTCCTAAGAGACTCTCAGTGGTGAGAATCCACCTTGGTCACCACTGCAGTGCCCAACATTCCAGCCAGATGATCCCTTCAGGTCTTCCTTTTTTGAGTTTCCCCAGATTCCTTGGACAAGAGAATCCTTGACAACTCTGGGAGCCTCATGCTTGACATCATGGATCTCTGGTGCCACCATGGAATGGTGTTCCAATGTCCAATCTGTTATAAGCCTCAGGCAAACCCCTCCTTCTTATGGTTGCCTAGAGAGGCACTCACTTCTCTTCTTTCTTTTACTGCATGATACCAAGCATAGTTGGCTCGGTGTCTTAGTCTTTCACAAAAGACAGGAAAAACTTTTGAATTTTAGTCTGCAGCTTTCCACACTCCAAGGACATATTAAGGATCTAGTTACCACTTGGGTTGGGGTAGCAGGATTTACAGAGGGTGAGAGTATGAGAAACTAAAAAATTTATCCTGTCATGTGGAGCTTTTTGGAATGACCTGGAATTACAACTACGAGTTGTAATGTAATTAGGAAGATGCGTTCTGGGTTCCCAAATCCTGACTTACAAATGAACACAACTATTTTGTAATAAGTAGAGCCAAGCAGTGATATCCAAAATTTGTAACAGTTACTTACTTTCTACAAAGTAATGTGAATTTGCTTTCTGATAGCTCATTTCAATTTGGTTTTCACGCAACATTTGCAGACCATTAAGTTGTCAAATCCCACGAGACAAAATTATTACTTTTTTAAGTTCAATTTTTGTCAAGTTGTTCTCCTGGAGCAAAATTTTAAACTTGCCAGTTTACCATACATTTCTTCACATCCTTCATACAATTTGTGTGTGTATGCATATGTGGGTATACAGTCATATTCCTTCATATGCATATATATTCATTCATATACATATTCATCTATATTTATATTCTATTCTAAATAAGACCACTTGTTCTGATCAATATACGTATGTCATCCATGCAGAGTTCTTATCTTGATTGTATCTTTTCACCTCACCAACTCTTTACGATCCTTGAAATTTATTTGAAAATACATAATATCATTAGTTGTTTCATAGTTCTAAGGTTCCTATTCCCCTTCCTGTTCTCCATGTTTGTACAGAAGACCATACTCAGCCATGCTCATCTCCTCTTAGATGCCAATGCCTCTTTTTGTATGCTTTTAGGAAGAAAACAGAAACATCTGAAGTGATTGACAGTGAAGATAAGTGTGAACACATGATCACAATGGAAAACGGCAACCCTTTGGATGAGAAGGGAGGACACGTTAATGATGCCTTCATGTCAGAGGATGAGCGGCTTACCCCTCTCTGAAGGACTGTTGTTCTGCTTCCCTGATAAATTCAACACTTTTTTTTTTGCGCTTTCTGCTGAGCATTCTCAAATACCAAGGGCAGATCTTATATTTTGTTTCACCATCCCTTTTTGTAATAAATCTTGAATGTACTTTAAAATGAAAGGCAATCAATTATACCCACAAACCCACTGAAATCATAAGCTATTGACTACTCAAAATATTCTAAAATATTTTGACAGCACATAAGTGTGGCCATGTGGTGTTTACAGTTATTGATTTAAGAATTTCCAGAAATGGCCAGGCGTGGTGGCTCACGCCTGTAATCCTAGCACTCTGGGAGGCCGAGGTGGGTGGATCGTTTGAGCTCAGGAGTTCGAGACCAGCCTGAGCAAGAGCGAGACCCCATCTCTACTAAAAATAGAAAGAAATTATATGGACAGCTAAAAAAAATATATATATAGAAAAAATTAGGCGGGCATGGTGGTGCATGCCTGTAGTCCCAGCTACTCGGGAGGCTGAGACAGTAGGATCGCTTGAGCTCAGGAGTTTGAGGTTGCTGTGAGCTAGGCTGACGCCACGGCACTCACTCTAGCCTGGGCAACAGAGTGAGACTCTGTCTCAAAAAAAAAAAAAAAAAAAAAAAAGAATTTCCAGAAATAAGGTCAGGGATATATCTACATAATTTTTTCACACTTCAAAGACCTAAGGAAAAATAATTTTTTTTCAGTGGGGAATACCTATAATATGGTGTAGAAATGATTGAAAATGGATCCTTTTTGAATATCATTTATATCACTCTGTATATGACTAAGTAAGCAAAAGTAAAATGTATTGCAAATGGGATGGATAAAATAGAAATGCTGATAAACAGGGTGGAATTTTATCCTGTTATCATACCTAAAGCTGCTTATATATTTCTGAATATCAGTCTCTAATGGGACAGTTCTATTTGCTGGCTATTTCTGCAATTTGCAAAAGTCCAATCTGTGCTAATTTAATAAACTGTTAATCGTCTCTTTTTGATTGTGTGACTGTGTCTGAGATTTATTTTCACACTGTGGAACATAGTAAGTTTAATTTTTATTAGTTATGTTTAATCTGCTCTACAGCCCTAGAAATGAATTATTATTTTTTTTTATTATTTCTTGTACAATGATATGAAATAATATGGGAAATATTCATGATAAATTATTAAGTGAACAATGCAAGTTAAAAACAACAGTTTCATATTTTTTCCCCACCCCCCCTTTCCTGAGTCAGCACCTTCAAGTGTTACCACTCCCCAAACGGTGCGCAATGCACTCATTGTGTAGGCATACCCCCATCCCCTCCCCCACCCCCCACCTCAGTCTGATGTCCAATTGGTGTCGTTCCCAGATTTGTATTTAGGTGATGTTCAGGGAAACCAATTTTCTGGTGAGAACATGTGATGCTTGTTTTTCCATTCTTGGGATACTTCACTTAATATAATGGGTTCCAACTCTCTCCAGGAGAACCATAGAGATGTCGTATCTTCATCATTCCTTATAGCTGAGTAATATTCCATGGTATACATATACCACAGCTTACTAATCCAATCATGTATTGATGGGCATTTGGGTTGTTTCCACATCTTTGCTATTGTGAATTGTGCTGCTATAAACATTCGGGTACATGTGTCTTTGTTACAGAATGACCTTTTTTCCTTTGGGTATATGCCCAGTAATGGGATTGCTGGGTCAAATGGCAGGTCTACTTGAATCTGTTTAAGATACCTCCATAATGCTTTCCACAGGCGTTGCACTAGTTTGCAGTCCCACCAGCAGTGTATTAGTGTTCCTGTCTCTCCACACCCACGCCAACATGTGTGGTTTTGGGTTTTTTTGATAAAGGCCATTCTCACTGGGGTTAAGTGATATCTCATTGTGGTTTTGATTTGCATTTCTCTGATGGTTAGAGATGTTGAACACTTTTTCATATGTTTGTTAGCCATTTTTATATCTTCTTTTGAAAAATTTCTATTCATGTCCTTTGCCCACTTTTTGATAGAGTTGCTTGATTTTTTCTTGCTGATTTTCCTGAGTTCTAAATAGATTCTTGTTATCAGTCCTTTATCTGATGTGTAGTATGCAAATATTTTTTCCCATTCTGTAGGTGGTCTGTTTATTCTCTGGACTGTTTCTTTGGCTGTGCAGAAGCTTTTTAATTTAATCATGTCCCATTCATTTATTTTTGTTGCTGCTGTGATTGCCTTAGGGGCCTTCTTCATAAATTCTTTGCCTAGGCCAATGTCTGTAAGAGTCTTTCCTACATTTTCTTCTAGAATTCTGATTGTATCACACCTAAGGTTTAAGTCTGTTATCCACTGTGATTTGATTTTTGTGAGAGGTGAAAGTTGTGGGTCCTGTTTCAGTCTTCTACAAGTGGCTAACCAATTCTCCCAGCACCATTTATTGAATAGGGATTCTTGTCCCCAGAGTATATTCTTTCCCGCTTTGTCAAAAATTAGGTGCCTATATGAGGATGGTTCTATATTTGGATTTTCTGTTGTGTTCCACTGGTCTGTGTCCCTGCACTTGTGCCAATACCAGGCTGTTTTAAGAACCACGGCCTTGTAGTATTGTTTGAGGTCTGGCAAATTAATACCTCCCATTTTGTTTTTGTTGCTTAAAATTGCTTTTGCTATACGGGGTCTTCTCTGGTTCCATACAAAGTGTATAATTATTTTCTCTACATCTGTGAAAAATGATGTTGGTAATTTAATAGGGATTGCATTGAATCTGTAGATCACTTTGGGTAGTATAGACATTTTAACAATGTTGATTCTTCCGATCCACGAGCATGGTATATTTTTCCATCTATTTGCAAGTTCTGCTATTTCTTTTCTCAGTGTTTCATAGTTTTCCTTATAGAGGTCCTTTACCTCTTTAGTTAGATATATACCTAGATATTTTATTTTCTTTGTTGCTATTTTGAAGGGTATTGAGTCTTTAATTTGGTTTTCCGATTGACTGTTATTGGCATATATAAATGCCTCTGATTTGTGTATATTAATTTTGTAGCCTGAGACTTTGCTGTATTCGTTAATCAATTGAAGGAGTCTCATGGTTGAATCCTGGGGGTTTTCCAGATATAACATCATATCATCAGCAAAAAGTGAGAGTTTGATCTCTTCCTTCCCTATTTGGACTCCCTTGATTCTGCTCTCTTGCCTGATAGCTCTCGCAAGGACTTCCAATACTATGTTGAAAAGTAATGGAGACAATGGGCAGCCCTGTCTGGTTCCAGTTCTAAGTGGGAGTGCTTTCAGTTTTTCCCCATTCACTATGATGTTGGCTGTGGGTTTGTCATATATGGCTTGTATCATTTTTAGGTAGGTTCCATCAATGCCTATTTTGTTAAGCGTTTTTATCATAAAAGGGTGTTGAATTTTGTCAAATGCTTTTTCTGCATCTAATGAGAGTATCATATGGTTTTTGTTTTTGCTTTTATTTATGTGGTGAATTACATTTATAGATTTACGTATGTTGAACCACCCCTGCATCTCGGGGATGAAGCCTACTTGGTCGTGGTGGATTACTTTTTTGATAGGTACTTGGATTCGATTTGCTAGTATTTTATTGAAAATTTTTGCATCTATATTCATGAGGGAAATTGGTCTGTAGTTCTCTATTTTTGTTGCGTCCTTTCCAGGTTTTGGTATCAATGTTATATTGGCTTGGTAGAACGTGTTGGGGAGAATTCCATCCTTCTCAATATTGGAGAATAGTTTATGTAGGATGGGCACCAGTTCTTCTTTGTATGTATGGTAAAATTCAGGTGTGAACCCATCTGGACCAGGGCTTTTCTTTTTGGGAAGGTTTTTTATTGCTGTTTCGATTTCAGTTCTTGATATTGGTCTGTTCAGGTACTCTATTTCTTCCTGGTTGAGCCTGGGAAGACTATGTGTTTCTAAAAATTTGTCCATTAGAAATGAATTATTTTTGTTGTGTATATCCTTATTTGAAGATACCTTGTTTTTAGACTTGATTTTATTTCCAGATAGGGCATGTATCATTCTAAATTCTAATAACAATGATTATACATTTATTAATGGAAATAAAATTTGCTACTGAATCTCCTACTGCTATCACCCATAGTTAAGGTTACATCAAGTCTCTAACTTACTTCCCTGTCTTCAGTGTTGCTCCTTGGATTCAGACTCTAAGATGGGTAGTTTCAGGTAGCAGGTTTCTTGGAGCATGCTCTCAGGAGGTACACCTGTAAGAAGTGAAGAAGCCAAGTGTGGCAGACAGATGTAAAGGTGGCTCCCATCATTCCCATCTCCTGGTGTTCAAAACTTTATGTAATCCCCTCCACTTGAGTGAGTATGGAATCTGTGTCTTGCTTCTAATGAATAGAATATAGCAAAGGTGATGAGATGCTGCAGCACTGCAATTATTTTATATTATATATGAGTCTGTCTTGGTAGCAGACTTGTTCTAGAGACTCTTCTTGATGGCTTGACTCAGCAAGTGGCTATGTTGGGAAAGTCTATGTGACAGGAACTATGAGCAACCTCTAGGAATTGCTGGTGACATCTAGACACCAAAGACAGCCTCCAACCAATAGCCAGCAAGAAACTGGGGTCCTCAGTCCTACAACCACAAGGAAATGAATTCTGACAACTGGAATGGGCTTGGAAGCAGATTTTTTTCCCCCAGCCAAACTCCAGATGAGAATACAGTCTGGCCAACACTTTGCAGCCTGAGCAGAGGACCAAAGCTAGGCTGTATGCAGACTCTTGACCATGGACACTGTGAGATGATAAATGTGTATTTTTTAGCCATTAAATTTGTGGTGATGTGTTATACAGCAATAGGTAACTAATAGAGTAGGATTAAGCAAAGTGAAAGCAACCAGAGGCATGGTTACAACTGAGGCCTCAGCCAATCCTTCAGGATTGGGGCTGCCCTTGATTGAGATAAGGGGGTTGGGCCTTTGTATCTCCACACTAACCAGGGATGACCATGGGTGCTCTCTGGGAGAAGGTCTACCCTTGGGAAAGGCAGTTCACTGTGGCTGGGTGCAATGCTCACTAGAGGATTCAGCTGTGAGCCTTCAACAGCCAATATTCCTGAGTGCTGGGGATGGGTACATTGGCCCACAAGAGGGAGCCTAGAGGCCCCCCAGAATATCTACCAGTCCATTGGCTGCAATGTAGCTTGAATGAATGCCCCAGATGGAAACCTGGACCTGTTAGTTCTTAACATAAAGACTTTTAATGGCTTCTCATTATCCTTAGGATAAAGCCAGACTCCTTAACACAGGGCCTGTTGAGGTTTGATCCCCACTTCCTTCCCTAACTTCATTTCTCACCCATTCTCTCCTCTCTCTCTCTCTCCACCCCCTCCAACCCCACCCCCTCTCTCTTTCTCTTCCATCCAATCATACATAGATCTTTCACTTCTAGGCCTTTGAATAAAGTGTTTTACCCTACCTCTCAGTCACTCTTCCCACTTGTCCTTAGGGTCTCTCTCACTTAAACATTTTGACCTCAGGGAGGTCTTTGCTGAACATCCTGGCTACGTGCTCCTAGAGTGCCTGGACAATTATGCTCATCTTGCTCCACTATAATGATATTACTTTTAAATATGTTTTTATGGAAGAAGGGAACCACAAAGGCAAGAGTGCTTTAGAGCCCACAAAAGTCCTAATGCAGCCTTGTCTCCATAAATGTTTTCATAACCCATTTCACTTTGCTCTCAACCTCCAACCAGATGGAATTAACCACTGCTTTGTAACCTAACTATATCTAGACATTTTTTTACATCAAGGAAAAATTTTACTAATGTATAGATTGCTGGTTATTTAAAAATACATGAGAAAAGACAAACATACAAAGGCTGTATCATACAACTGATTTCTAAACTCAATACTTTTGAAATACAAAACGATCATTATCCCCAAAAGTCAGTTTATTGACACAAACTGATTTTTAAGTTGGTCTATAACTCTTTTCACTCGATTTTGTTTATAAGTGTTAACTGAATTGTTCAATTTCATTCCATATCATAACTTTGGTTTTTTGGCATGCTTACTGCTCAAAGTAGTATATAGTATTTTTTGCAATTAATGTTAGCACCTATGGGAAACTTTCCTAAGTCAGAATTCAATATGGTTGGTGCTCTGGAAATAGTTACCATTTTGGGTTATCTACACTAAGAACCATGTATTTAAAGGCAAAATATTAATGGGCAAAATATGGGGGTTGAGAGCAGGCAGACTAAGAAAAGAGAATGTTATCTTTTACTGCAGACCTGCTAAAAAAGACTCCATTACTTACTTTGGTATTATTGCTAGAGAAGCAGTTTCTGCCAGACCACAGGTTGGCTAAATAGTCCATTTTATATTTCCTTTTCTAAAAAATGACTGACTTTACCAATTAAATTGCTCAACTAAATAAGCAGACACTTTAAATTACCTTATACCTTAGATGCTTCAAATAAATTATTTTCTTAATTGGTTTAGCAGCCTGTGTCTGGAAAGCAGTAAAACCCACTTTTTCCAAAATTAGAGCGCTGACTCAGAGGCTGCTTGTGAGATACCTGGCTATCTTCTAGCACCAATCAGTCATGAAGGTGGATTTTTAAATATAAAAATGACCTTATCTATCAACACATAATATTGAGCCAGTGAAATCAAAAATGTACACTCATAAGTAGGAATTGGCTTGCATAAATCAAGAGGGTATATATCCTGTTATATAAAACAAGAGGAATATGTATGGTAATAAAAACAATCTTTAATAAGCTTGTAAAGAGATGATTCTGGTTTACATGTAAGTCTGCTTAAACTGACTGTGACTGAATGGTTGGAAATTTTCTTTTCCTAACATAATGCCCATTCATTATAAGTTAAGCTGGTCCTAGTTTCTTACAAATCTCTTATTTCCTTGGATTTATCTGCTACACCCTCACTGTGTTGCCATTTACTTAAAATCTGGGCCTGCCCAGCCTGCTTATAAAGCCTCTCTTCAGAAATATATCAGATGCGTTAAACAGAGGCATCTTTTAACAGAAATCTGCGCTTCAAATAGCATATGAAAAACCCAGTTGGCCCTCCAATGTAAATACCTCTTATTTCACATCATCACAGAAACAGTGCAGTTTACTAACTACTCCTTCCTTATAGGAAACTCAGTAGCTGTAAAAAATTTTTGTTCAGTTTCAAAACATTTCAATACTTATTAATTCCAAAGATCTGAACACCATGTAGTTGTGGCATTTTGGGAATTAGCACACTCAGGAGAGAAGCTGTGTTTAGGATGAAGTGAGCTGGATCATACTTCATACAGAAATTTGCCAGAAAATATACAATTATTGGAGAAATTGTGAAAAACTTCCATGAAGATGTAAACTCTACTCCATAATCCAGTTGTTCCCAATGAGTTAGGAGCCTTGCTTTACCCTGGTCTGTAGTTTCAAAAGATGTTCCTTTCACTGCATGCAAAAATACATATATGCCCAGATTACATATATATTTGTTAAGGTCCAAGCAACAGGAACACTGAAGAAGGGAATGCTGAGTAAGACAGTATGAAGCAAGCCAACTCCCAATGCATATGTCAGCCACGTACCCCGGCTGCTCATTACACGGGTATTTGGATTCACCTCACTGTGGGCAGCTGCAACATTTATGTTTGCTCCGCTGCCCACTCCTGGCCACCAGCACAGAGCAGGACCAGCCTGGCAGCTACCTAGACATATTTTAAATTATAATAATTATAACACTTCATTTTATTTACTTGTTTATATGTCTGTATCTTCACACTAAATATAATATTCTTAGAGGTAGTATTCAAGTCACTTACATAGTGCCATGTCTCCCTCTTTCCTTCTCTTCCTTTTTCCCTTCCTTCTTTCTGTCCTTTATTCTACAATGGCGAGCAACACCAAACACAGTCCCTGCCCTCATGAAGCTGAAAGCCTACACAGCAGAGCTTAATATATGTGTGCTAATAAACAAGCAAATGAGGTGGTAGCTGTTGCAAGCTCAGTCTTACCCCTTCTGGGAGTAAAGCCAGCCCCTCTCTCTGTAAGGAGAGGCATTTGTGGGTATAAGATTTTTTACTTGGACACCATTTTGACCCGGGAACCATATGCTTTTTAATATTAGTAGAGCTTCCTTATTTTTAGGAGAGGAATGAGATTTGGCCTGTTGGTTGGCAAGATATGACTTACTAAGGAACCATTTTCTATCCTATGCCCTTTTGGGTTGTATATTCCAGGAGAATAGTGCGGCTTTGCATATTGAAGTCTTTAACTGTTGAAACATCATCTGAATTCAAATCAGCGTGCACTGGCAAGCATAATCCAAGATATGCATTCTCAATAGGGCATAAATTGTTCTTGGTGGAGAGAAAAAAATGAGATATTACAATGGATTGTAGTCCTCCAAATGATCACAGTATATAAGCAGATAAACAGTAATATCTAAGGCATTAAAATTTCATGGGAGAGCTATTAGGAAAATGGTCTAAAAAAATCTCAATAATGAAGAAAAAATGTTGGGAAACACTGATCCTAGATAATGTTTCTTATTTTGAAGGCATGGGATGAACACATTTTGATCACTAGATCATTTTATTTACTGTGTATTCTAATGAGGAGGGGATTTATTCCACTAGGAAAGGTCTGTTCCACTAAACATCCTTGTTGGAAAAGTTTTCTATGCTAGCAGAGATGTGCTGTAACCTTGAGAGTCAATATAACAGCAAAATAGAGCTTATGCCTCCTGCCTACTGCCTTTGACAAACACTCTGGGTAATTAGAGAGCAGTCAATCATCAACCACACCTTTCATTTTTAATTTAATGATCCTGTAATTTGACATAAGGGAACACATTGAGAGGTTATATGTAGTGGAAATAAAATATTGTAAAGCAAGTGGAAATATAGCTGTCATTCCAGTCTCTACATCCTTAGCAAAAACTACTTGATGAAACTGGAAAGACAGTGTCTGAAAACCAAGTCAGTACAGGAAAAGTTCACAGGGGTGGTGATATCTGAACTTGTTTCACAAAAGAAATGTAAACGCAGGCCTGGCACGGTGGCTCACGCCTATGATCCTAGCACTCTGGGAGGCCAAGGTGGGCGGATCCTTGGAGTTCAGGAGTTCAAAACCAGCCTAAGCAAGAGCGAGACCCCATCTCTTTCTTAAAAAAAAAAAATAGAAAGAAATTAGCTGGACAACTAAAAATATAGAGAAAAAAATTAGCCGGGCATGGTGGCACATGCCTGTAGTCCCAGCTACTCTGGAGGCTGAGGCAGGATTGCTTGAGCCCAGGAGTTTGAGGTTGCTGTGAGCTAGGCTGACCCCATGGCACTCTAGCCCGGGCAACAGAGTGAGACTCTGTCTCAAAAAAAAAAAAAAAAAAAAGGAAATGTAAATGCAGATAACTTTTGGTTTTTTGAAGAAGCTTCATTATCCATATTTTCCGGAAGAACTAACTGATGCAAAACATCATAATATGAAAGAATGCAGTGAGTTCTTGCACTTAGAATGATAATGGTCAGATTGTAGATATGAGCATCACCTCATGAAATAGGCATATTTATGATCATTCCTAGATAAGAAACAAGGAATGGGAGAGAACACAGGCTAAAAGCCAAAAATAGTAAAAAGAAACTTAGAGTCCAAATTCCCAGTTTTTCTTTCAAATTCTTGGAGCCCCTTAACATACTATTCTGTTTCCCATTTTATGTCTTGTTTTCCTGCATAAAAAATTTTCATGTCTAGTTACCTCAATTGCATAAGCATGCATAACATTTTCTTTCATTCCTTTCTACTTTCCTTCCTTCCTCCCTCCATTAAAAATTTATTGACTGTCCGCCACTCTATTCAAGATATCATGCTAGATTCAGGAACTATGATAGGAGAAAGAAGGTCCTATAAGGGTCTCATTCATTATTTTATGACGAGATTAAGTTCATTACTAAGAATACCATTCTTTTTAAGGGAATTTTGTAATGAATGAATGAATAATTTCTAGGTGTTATTTATTGAGTCATTCTGTTCTTTATTTTCATAGCATTGTTTGAAAAGGAATTTTTATCAGCTATTGGCACAGAATAAGAGCCAATTTATAACACACAACATTAGCCTCTTTTTAATTATTATAACACAGTAGGGGCAGTAGTGGGGTACAAGTTGGCACAACTCTCCATAGTGGTACTGGGCCGTAGGGGAGAGTTTAGCCAGGAAAGAAGTGACAATTGTGTCCCTAGCTATAATTTTTCCATAATTACCCCTTGATGTCACTTATATTTTTTGAATATTAGTGAATATATAGCAGTAAATATGGGTGTGGGGTGTTGGATGAAATAAGACTTTTTTTTATGGGCTCTCACTCTGTTGCCCAGGCTGGAGTGCAGCAGTGCAATCTTAGCTCACTGCAGCCTCAAACTCCTGGGCTAAAGCCGTCCTCCCACCTCAGCCTCCCAAGTAGCTGGGGGACTACGCCACCACACCTGACTAATTTTTTTTTTTAATTTTTTGTAGAGACAGGATCTCCTTATGTTGCCCAGGCTGGTTTCAAACTCCTGGCCTCAAGTGATCCTCCCTGCCTCGGCCTCCCAAAGTGCTAGGATTACAGGCATGAGCCACCATGCCCAGCTGAAAGAAGACATTTAATCAGACCCAGAGAGGGTAACTTACTTTTTTCCAAGTGTCTGATAACTTGTGACCCAATCTGGAAATAGGTTCCCAAAACAACACGGCTAGGAGGTCCAAGGCTTTTGGAAAGGGCTCTTGGGCATGGTGTACAGCAAAGTGAGCACTCACCACTGTGAGCAAGCATGCCTAGAAGGTACAATTGTCAATTGCCTTGCTACAGTGAACAGGTGGTCCTCATTTGCAAAATTTAACAAAAGTTCAATCAAGACTCATGTCTTACTTGCTCTTGGAGTCCCCTGGATTCCACTTGTCATCTTAAGCCATTGGCTCATAGCCCACCATATTTAATAAATGATGAAGTATTTGGAAATATTCAGTTTGTATCAAGGTTACATTTGAAAACTTATGAGGTAGAACCATGTAACACTGCTGCTATAAATCATTCTTGATCTACAAAAATGGAAATTTCATATGGTTCAAGCTATTAGTTTCCTAGTCAATCCTTTAGAATTTAAGAAAGATGTTCTCCATATAAGCATGTTGTTTGTGCTGATACAGTCATCAGGCCAGCTCTCAGTAGCATATTAACCCACGATATAGCTGAAATATTATATATTTATGATGTAAACTATTAGAAGATAAACTTTGATAATGCCAGCAATGTAATGAAAACAAACAAGAAGAATACAATTTAATAAGAACCAGCTTTGATGGTATTTTGATTGTCAGTGCTTGAGGGAAAGCATGTTTTTGATGGGAGAATAAGAAAGTACATGGAATGAGTAAAGGGAACTTATAGGCATTCTGAAGACTTTTAAAGGACATTGACCCTAGTTAATTAAAAAATAGGTCTAGATTTGCTGTTGGTGTCACCACCATCCACTTGCTCATCGACTCTGCATTCTGGCTTCTATTCCCACACCTTGAGGAAACTGTTCCCTCAAAAGTCACTGTGAATTTCTGTTTGTCAAGGTTACAGCTTTTTGATCCTCAACCTGCTGAATCTCTTTGAAGCATCTCACAGTGTAGAGCACCCTGTCACCCTCTTCGACGCATTCTCTCTTTTTGGGTTCTGTGACATGGCCTTATCCTTTTATTCCTTCTCCTTTCTCTCTGACCACTCCTAAGGAAGTCAGAGAAAAAGCAGAGAGAAAAAGAAAGAAACAGGTAAAAACTTGAGTGATATTGTGTAAAATGTAGTTGAGCTCTCAGTATGAAAGAAAGAAGAGAATTGCCTCTTGTGCATAAGACGGCAATGAAAAAAATACTTGGGATTAATGGTTCTCTCTGCTGACCACCAATAGCCTGGTTGCTCTCTAGAGAAACTTTGCAGTAAGAGAGAAAAAAAACGTGTAAGTAGTCATTTGCAAATTAAATGAAGCATACTATGCTTCACATAATAGCAGAAAGTACCAGGGCCAGAGGAAGACATATCCACAATCCTTTATCTGCAACTCTAAAATCCAAAAACCTTTAAAACCTATTTGGTGGCAACACTTGACCTGAGCAGATATAATGCTCTTGATGATCTTCATTTATTATACTTAATGTCTTTTATTTATTGTATTAATGAGTCCATCATATTTTTAACTGCCAAAATATTCAAGTATTTGGTGATAGAATGTTGCCCCAGATCCCACTGGGAATAGATTAATATATGATATAATATATGTTAATCTACCATAGAATTACTTGTGCTGCCTGAATTTGAATGCTAACACTATTATTTACTAACTGGATGGCCCCAGGTGAGCAAGGTTTCATAAAAGAGGAGGCAGTCCAGTGAAAGAACTTGTCCCCATTTGATATAAACAGACTATCTTTAAAAAGGAACTCATACTTGCTTTATATGCCCGAATAGTTATTCAGAGAATAGAATGGAATAATGAAAAACAGAAAAATTAGTACAGAATATGTGCTCTGTGACTGAAATTTTTCCTTATTAAAATTGATATTGACACTACTCAACTTGAGGCCATAAAGAAGGAAAGGTTTTATTTAAGGAAAACATTTATTATATAAATATATGTTTGTATCTATGGTGACAACCTTCAGAAGTAAGATAACCTACCCATCTGGAAAGAAACAACCACACACATATCAGGTAGAAAGATAATGGGAGGCACTCTAATGTATCTATTTGAATTTTCAACACAAAGAAATTAAACAAAACACTACAAAACTCTGCTAGTATAGTTGCAAAGAAAAAACTACTGAGAGAGGGAGATTGAGAAGATAATTATCTCAGTGTTAACTTCCACCCAACCAGGTAATGATGATCATGTTTCAAAATGATTGCTTTTTTTTTTCACTCTATGACTATTGTTGAACCCGTTGACATTTACTGAATGAACTGGCTTCCCAGTCAACTCAGTTTAAAAAGTTTCTCTGATGGATAGACAAGCTACTTTGCTAACTAGTCAATAGGGTAAAACTTTGTGCATCTGGTGAAATTCTAATGCCACTTAGACTCTCTTACAGTGAGAATTCGTGCCTCTGACTTGTCTGCCAGGTATATAGGATGAGTCACCTGTTCTATTTCTTCATTGCTTGCGGCTCCTCTAAGCAAAGACTCAAAGGTCCTTGGGAGGACAGGACAATAAACCAGTGGGGGAACAATTCATTGCTATTATAAGCCTTTTGGCTTTCATTTGGGATAATTTTAGGTGATCTAATGTGCTCTTTTGAGAGCTAAAGAAAATTTAAACCAATGAAGCAGATTTTAATAAGAACTAAAATCTGCTTGTTCAAAAGTGGCAGAGGTTTGCCAATGTTAATATCTTTGCAATCATTCCAAGAGTGATTGAGACTCATATTAAATTCCAATCACCTATATGTTTGCTTACTAGGTTATCATCTGCATAGCTATAAAGGAGGAATACTAAGGTTCATTTTAGTAGTACAATGATTGTAGAAAGCCTCAGGTTACAGTTTTAAATGTAGTGCTTTGACATGGCATATTTCAATAGATCAGCAAATAAAATGCCATCTACAAAATCTTCCTGCGGATTATATTAGAGTCCTTTGAAAAGGGATGGAATCGAGGGTATGTGGAGCTAGAAATCAGTGTAGTTGGCAGTTTTAATCAGAGTTTCATTGTTCTTTTTAAATTTTTGTTGAGAATTCCAATAGACAACATATGTCAATGTATTCCCTTTTACCACCTTCTTGCCAAATTTATGTGTCCTTCCAGATGGATTGGTTATTTTACTTCTAAGATTTAGCCATTGAGGATATAAATATTTATACATATAGTGAAATATTTTCCCTAAATAAATCCTTTTTTCTTTACTTTGTGGACTCAGGTTGAGTAATTTCAATATCACTTTTTATAAATAATATGAAAAATTTTTCACAGATATTATTTTATTCACTGGTTCTTACTTTTTTTGGTTATTTATTTCATTCAACTCTCACAATAACCTTTGGATAGATAAGGCAATTATTACTAATTCTAGCCATCAAAAGAAGAAATGGAGGCTAAGCGAATTTAAATATCTTCCCCCAAAGCATACAGCATTTTTAAATGTTCATAGGTTGTGTTAGAGGATTTATAGTGACTGATTCTTTTTGTTTCTATGTTTTAGTTATTATTGTTCTACTTTAAGCTTATTACTATGTTAAAAATACTTAGTCATCAACTCCTCTTCATGGAATAACTCAAGTTTGCCATTTTCACCACGCCAAGTGTGTTCTTGATGGAGGACAAAAACTGGGATTGGAGTGTCTGAAACCCCATGACTGAATAATGTGCAGAGTGGTCACCAGGATGAGCCTTGGTCCAAACTAAACACAGAACCTTGGGCAGTGGAGTAGAGAGAAATCAGAATCTTAGTTTTGGTGCATTTCACAATTGGGAAATTTTAGAATGAGGATTATATTTTTGCTTTAGCATTTATATTGCACTTTGGACAATTGTTTGTTGGCTATGCTGTGCTATAACTTGATTTAGGTCATTTGCTGTTTATACTTTTCTTGTGAATAATGCAGGGCACATTTTAGAGGCTCTGGTAAAACTGCATCCACAACTCTCCTCATCCTCCCGGTATTGAGCCAGTTTTAAATAGAGGGAAAAAACCCACATCCTATTAAAGCAGAAAACCAGACCTTAATCATTCCTTTACTCAAACTTCTCCATACCTCTCCATCCCTCCCAGGATAGGAGCCAAAGTCTCTAAATGGTAACTGGCCCCCACACAATCTTCTCTCAACACCTGTGAACCCCCTACTATTTTTCATTATAAAAATTGTCATACATAAAAGTTGGAGGAATAGTATAACGAACACCCATAGATCTACCACCTTGATCTAACCATTCAAAACTGATATTATAAAGGGCCAGGAGAGGTGGAGTCCTGGGAGGGTTGGGAATGAAAGGAGGGAGGACCCACAGGGTCAGGCTATTTGAGATGGAATGTAGGGTGGGCTAGACTGCTTATTGAGAGACAGTCTTCATACAGAGAGTGGAAGTGGGCATGGTGGAGGGGAGAGGGTAGAGGCCACACTGGGCTTGGTCAGGGCTCATTCCCAGAGTAGCAGTTGACTGAAGCCCTGGCCGCCTATGACTCCCTTCCTCAAACCCCCCCTGGTCAAGTGTTTAGCCTATGAAACCCTCCAGAGGCACAGATTACACAACACCCTTCAATAGTTTGCATAAGTGTTTACAACTGTCAAGTGATTTTCCCTTAAGATAAACAAGAGGGTTCACTGTGTCTTTTCAGTCCATTTCCTCTTGTTCTTTTCTCGGGAGAAACAGAGCTATCTGGGCAATATCTCCTATGTATTGACGTCAATAAATTTCAAGCCAGAAGCACTCTGTCGTTTTCATCTATTTTTAAAAATCAATTATTTTCTTCTTCAACAATCTTACTTACTCGTTCTTCTGAACTTTTATCACATCCCATGGGAAGGGGAAGGGGTTGCAATGGAAAACACACTGACAGGTTAAAGCCCAGTTCTCTTACTGGGTGACACAGAGCTAGTTACTAACCTTGCTGACAGTTTGAGAAATAACAACTTCTGCAAAGGTGGTTGTGAACACTCAGTGAGGTAATGTACATTGGTGCCCTACACATAATAAATTCTTTAAGTGTTAGTTCTCCTCTGCTGTGTAGTTCTAGTCAGGACTAATTATCTGGACTGATACTTAATGTTTTATTTATTCTTTATTTCTTCTACTTGTTATTGAGACCACTGTATACACATGCGTATACACATCTAAACAGGATTAGATATTTTGTGCCCAAGTGCCTTGGCAGCTTTGCTACTGGGCGTAGGTGATTTATTATCCTGCTTGGCATCATACACATTAGTTCTTGAGAACGTTATGTTCATAACACTGTGTTGATTGGAGTTCCTCAACCTTGGCACTTGACATTTGGAGCCAAATAATTCTTGGTTGTGTGGGGGTTGATGTGTGCACTGTAAAATGTTTAGCAGTATCCCTGGTCTCTACCAACGAGATAGATCAGCCTCCCCCTAGTGTGACAACCAAGCATTTCTCATGGGAGGTAAAATTGTCCTGGGTGAGAATCACTGTTCTGTATCGCTTATCTAGACTTGCTTTGATCTAGACAAAATTACTATCATGCCACCTGAGATTGTAATCTTTAATCTCCGGGTGCTCTTTATTCCTGAACATTCTGACCCTACTGAGAAAAACACGGCTTATCATTAAGATAGGGCAGAGTATTGGTTGCCTCTTCTCAGGGAATATCATGAATAAAAATGCAGTATAATAAGTACAAGGAGAAACTATGTTTGTAACTCATGCAACTTTGATGGGACCATTTTTCCAGTTGTTCAGCCATGCTTTTTTTACTTCCTCATGCCTTGACTGTCCCTCTCTTCCATACCCATGAGAAGAATTCTCTTTTTTTCTTTATTTTATTCCCTATCCTGAAATAATGCAAGCCGAGAGGAATTCTTTCAAAAAGCCTTTTCTGACTACACAGAGTCTGGGTTCAAAGCCGGACTGCTGATGCTTAAATCCCAGTTCCATCGTTTTCCGGCTTTGTGATCTTGATTCCGTGCCTCAGTTTCTTCATCTAGAAAATGGAGGTGATGCTATCACTTACCTCATAGGGTTGTTGTGAGGATTAAGTGAGGGAGCACATGTAAAATAGTTAAACTATTTGTGGCACATAATAAGCATTCCACAAAGTTTGGGTATTATTGTTAGTAGTAGCCTTTGTAATTCACAGTCTTGTCCCTTCAGAAAGCCTACCTGACTCCTTGGGCCCACTTTCACCTCGTATTTCTTTGAAATCATGAAAGGTCTTATAATCTTTTATAGATCAGGCTTATTCACATCATCTTTTATCTGTGCCATCTGAGTAAAATTTTCCAATAACACAAGATGTATTAGCCAGAAAGTACATATTCTATGTGATTTGCATTCTCTCATTCACCTCACATATATTGGGTAAGAAATTGTTAACACAATTTGTGGGGTTTACACTCCTGGAAGAAATTGGATAGTGGTTTGGGCAACTATCTCTCTTCTTTTAACAGGACTTTGTTCTCCTCTTGCCCACTCTTATTTAGTTATATCATATATAGTTAGTGAGTAGAGACATCAGCATGCTATTGATACTAAGATGGAGTTTCCTCCCAGCCTGAGGCATAATTCATAGAGATGATCTTGCAAGTTCTGTCTTCTGTGTCTAAAGCTCTTAAGAACCTAAACAACGTGGTTGTAGTGAAGTCTCTACAGAAAATGTTCCCACAATTGGCCCCTTCTACAGGGGGTGGAACAAGCACTATCTATATTGCCTATGTGAAAGACATCCCCTTTTACAACCTTAAGGCAGAACCAAGTTTAGCTGGATGTCTACCACTCCCCATTATAAATCAGATGTAAATCTTGAATATTCTAAGTGAATTATTCTAGTTCCCTGGGAAAACTTTCCTTGATCTTAAGAAAATGTATTAAAAAAGGAAAATTCATTGGAAGAAACAGTTCCTCTTCTTCTATGTTGTCATTTCTAGATGTGATGTCTGAAATGAATGTAGCCACCTTGTGACCATGAGAGGAATTGTCCTGAGAGCAGAAGTTAAAAAGAATTCTAGAAGATGTTGGGAAGACCCTTTCAGATATTGGCCTAGGCAAAGAATTTTTGAAGAAGACCCCCAAAGCAATCAGAGCAGCGACAAAAACAAATAAATGGGATCCAATCAAATTAAAAAGCTTTTGCACAGCCAAGGAAACTATCATTAGAATGAATAGACAGCCTACAGAATGGGAGAAAATATTTGCTCTCTACACATCCGATAAAGGGCTGATAACAAGAATCTATCTAGAACTTAAAAAAATCAACAAGAAAAATCAAACAACCCCATGAATAAATGGGCAAAGGAAATGAATAGAAACTTTTCAAAAGAAGACAGAATAATGGCCAGAAAACATTTTAGAAAATGCTCAACATCGCTAATCATTAGAGAAGTGCAAATCAAAACCACAATGAGCTATCACCTAACCCCAGTGAGATTGGCCTTTATCAAAAAATCCCAAAACAACAAATGCTGGCGAGGATATGGAGAGACGGGAGCACTCTTACGCTGCTGGTGGGACTGCAAATTGGTGCAACCTCTGTGCAAAAGAATCTGGAGATACCTCAAAGAGCTAAAAATAGAAATACCGTTCAATCCAGCAATAGCACTATTAGGCATCTACCCAAAAGAGCAAAAGACATTCTATAATAAAGACATCTGCACCCAAATGTGTATGGCAGCACAACTCACTATTGCAAGGATGTGGAAACAACCCAAGTGCCCGTCAATTCATGAGTGGATTATTAAAATTTGGTATATGTACACAATGGAATATTACTCAATTATAAGAAACGACAGTGACCTAGCACCTCTTATATTTTCCTGGGTAGAGCTTGAGCCCATTATCCGCAGTGAGGTATCACAAGATCGGAGGAATAGCCTCCACATGTACTCGCCGTCAAATTGGCACTAACTGATCAACACTATGGTGCTCACACGGTAGTAATATTCTCCAGGGATTAGGGGATGGGGGGGGTAAACTCACAACTAATGGACACAGACATGGTGAGCATTGTAGAGGGGAAAGGCATGCCTCTAAACCCCGCTTGGATCAGGTAAAGACATAAAATGTAACCAGTAGATATTTGTACTTCTTCGTTTATTGCAGCATTATTCACAATGGCTAAAATGTGGAATCCACTTAAGTGTTTATCAAGGGACGAATGGATAAAAAAGATGTGCTGTATGTACACAATGGAATATTATTTAGCCATGAAAAAGAAGGAAATTTTTGTCATTTGCAGAAACACGAATGGATCTGGAGGACATTATTTTAAGTGAAATAAACCAGGCACAGAAAGATAAATATTGCATTTTCACACTCATATATGGGACCTAAAAAAAAATTGATCTCAAGGAGGTAGTGAATAGAATGGTGCCTACTAGAGATAGGTAAGGGTGGTGGGAAGGGGTAATGAAGAGGTGTTGGTGAAGGGTAATTCTATTAAATAGAAGGAAAAAGTTCTAGTGTTCAATAGTGCAATAGGGCAACTATAGTTAACAATAATTTATTATATTTCAGAATAGCTAGAAGTTTTCAAATGCTCCCAACATAAAGCAATGATAAATGTTTCAGGTGAATCATGTCCCAATTACCCTGATTTGATCATTATATGTTATATGCTTGTATCAAAATATAACATGTACTCCATTAATATGTACAATTTTTATGTATCAATAAAAAATTTAAAAAATGCTGAGGGTGGCACAATGGAAGCATAAAAGAAAACTGGGTCTTTGATATCATTAGGCCACTAAATTAACTAACTCTCCCTTTAACATACCGTCATCTTTTATTTATCCGAGTTAATCAGTGTTCCTCATTGTTTATGGCAGTTGAGTAAGAGTGTTTTCTTACATTCAGCCCCAAAGCATTCTGACTAAATAAATAATTTGGAAAGAACTTGGTGATGTTATTAAGATATTATCAGTTAGCTTTTGCTACATAACAAATCACTCCAAAACTCTGTGGCTTAAAACAACAGGCATTTATTTAGTTTATGATTCTATGGGTTGACAGTTTTGTCTGGGCTCACCTGACAAGTTCTTCTGGTCTCAATTGGTGTCACTCATGCATCTGCAGTCAGTAGCCAGGAAGGCTGAGGCCTGGCTGGTCTAGGATGGCCCCTGCTTTGGTGTCTCATCTCTGCTCCAGTGGTCTCTCACACTCCAGGAGTTTAGCTCAGTCTTATTCACTTGGTGACAAGGAAGGGGGCAGAGGGAGAGAGAGAGAGAGAGAGGTAGATAGAGGGAAAATGCACGAACTTCTTAAGGCCTAGACTTAGAACTGACACATCATCACTTCTGTCACATTCTGTTGCCCAAAGCAGAGTCAAGAAGAGAGAAAAGAGACTATGCCTCTTGATGAGAGAGACTGCAAAGTCACATTGTGAAGGGTGTGGATACAGAGAGGACTGAAGAAATAGTTTTGCAATTTACTACAGATACTTTATAATACTTATTTATGAAGCCCTCTCCCTAATTAGTTGAACATAATGGTAAACACATGGGTGAAACTCTGGGCACCTCCACTTGTTAATTGGACTTAGGCTCTTTAGTTAACCTTTTTGAATTAATTTATACTCCTATTTAATGGAAATTATAATAGTTCTCTACTTATAGGGTGACTGTGAAAATGCAAGAAGATAATGTTTGTGAAATGCTTCACACAGTATTTGGCATATATATGTTAACCATTATTTGTAACTCATATAGACAGGCCAGTAGTTTCTAGTTAATGCCCTAGATTAGAATTCTACCCCCACTTCCCCCCACCTCCCTGTCTCTCTCCCCCCTCCCTCCCTGTCTTCTTTGTTAAACAAAAGATAAGCAATCTCTTGTCCATTCTGTCACTACCCCTATCCCCCCACCCCATTACTATTCTAGTTGGCAGCTCGCCCAAGTTTCTTCATACCTGTCATAGGTACTGTGACGCCCCCACCCAGTGGATCTCTCCAGGGTGCTGGATTGCTAGTGCCCAGTGCTCTCTGATGAGTATCTTGGGGCCTCACCTGATTGATTAATGGCTTGCCTTGTCCTAGGCCTTGTTACCTCTGGTTTTTGATTACCAGTAGCTTTCTCCTTAGAAGAGTGTCAGAGTTGAAATCCCAAATGAATAGTAGATGGAGAGTCTTGCTGTCCTCCATTTTGCTCTAGTTTCTGAAGTGGAGTATTTTAGGCATAAATCCAGACTACCAAAAGTGTCTCCAGAGTATCCTATGCTCCCAAATACCATGGATCTTCCAGAAACATTTTATGAAAGTGTTGAAGCTATCCCTGAATTTTAGGTCCATATTGAATTTGTATGGAACTTGGGCCTAAGGACTTCTTTACCAAATAAATTCAGAAAAGATTCTGAGTGAGTTCCCAAAAATGATCAAGCTACCCAGTGAACTGTAGCTTACTCCTGCTCCCCAGCTAATTTTAAGGAGATTTCAGTGTTGATCTAGGAGAGGCAAAAAGCTTTGGACAATATGAACCACCAAATCCAGTGAAAAGGCTGAACACAGAAATTTCGATACTCACTATGAGTGTTCCTCCAAGTGTGTCCTCAAGTTTTCAAATTTCACAATTCCTTAATGACTTCATCCTTGTTGAAGTTTCTGAGGCCTTATCTGCTTTTTAACCAATGGTGAAACATTAGGAATCACTGAGATCCAAAAATAACTTCTTGTGACATGATGGTATTATTCAAATTCCAAGGCAATAGGGCCCTGATTCTTTCTGGATGGAATACAAATTAATATTAAGACTTACCACATTCTGACTGCCCCAGAGAAGATACAATGCTTCCCTGGAATTTATATTGTGTAATTTCTAGGCACTGAACATATTTCTCAGCTAAAGAAGATTCCTAATGAGATTGAAGACTGGCAAATCTTAAAACAGTCTTTGGTGGCAAAGAATGAAGAGTAGTAGGGCTTTTATCCAACTTAGCTTCTAATTTGTATGTATCCATTGTGACATCACCTCTCCTGCATCATCAGAAGCCAAAAGATTTTGATTTAAAATATGATAGACTCTGAGGATTCAGAAAAGTTCTTATAATTCCATGTGAATATATTCATGTGGGCATGAAATTGAAGCCTTTACCTTTCAACTTTTGACTTCCAGATTGGTACTCCTTGAAGCTCAGATATTAGGCACCTGAAAATTTACTAAGTGATTTATCTACTCCCCACCTCTGTTAATTTTTGGAAATGAGGTGGTTCTATAACCTTTCATATTTTCCTTCACATCTCACACTTAAGTTCTAGGGAGAGAGAGAACAAAGGCGTTCTGCAATCACATAAACATTAGCATCCTTGGGCAGGGTACCAGTCTTACAGGATAATCTAAAAGGAAACTTCAAAGCCCCAATTAAGGCCTGTTCTCTGGTACTATAGACCAGACCAGCAAGCTTCCCTCTCAGCCTCACTCTGATCCTTCTAGCTTTCCAGAGATCTGATACCTCAAAAGAAGAAGTCCCCAGCCTTGAAGCTTACAATCTTTCCAGCACCACTGGTGTTAATAAGTTCTTATCTGGGACATTGTGTGTCACAGAGGGGCACAAAGCGAAAAGAGAATTCTATACATTGTAGAGTCACTATCATATACTCTTCCATGCCATTCTGTCTTTGCAATAATTATTTTTTCTCTCTTAGTACTTTAGGAATAGTATCTTTGTGATGAACTAAACTATGACATAGTCAAGCATCTTGACTATTTCTAGATTCTCATCATATAAATCATACATTCTACTTTAAATTGGCCACTCAACCATAAGTTATGAATCAAATATGTTACATGTAAAGCTGGGGTGATATGATTATCCCATGGGGCATGGAAATGGGGCCTCAAAGGATCAGCAGAATTCTGGGTCATATCTGCCAGAGGATCCCAAAGGTCTTGTGATTCATAGAGCTACCTTTTTTCTCTATAACTCATGTGCTTAATTTATTCTGAAATAAGCACACCTATTCCAGTACCAGACTTGTTAACAGGCATGGCACCTCTGAGAACTCCAAATCATGATTATCTCATCCTAGTTCTCCTGGTACATTGTCACTATAGGAACAAATGCGTCCAACATGGCTGCCAGAGCAGCTTTTCGGTTTAGCTAGTATTCTGGTCTCTTTGCATATGTCTGCAGTTACTTGGCTATCTCATCTTTGCTGAAGTTAATGCTGGCTATGAGGACCATATTAAAGAAATAGCAGCTCCTCAAGGAATGGCATGGACTCTTGATGGCATTCTAACCTCTTGAGGTTAGAGCACCTCTAGATTGTGGAATAAATTAGTAATGCTAGAATTACTGGCCCCATGTTTTGCTGACTCAGTTTAAAGAGTATGTATGTTTTCTGACTCTTGATCTAGGGTACTTATTTTTATAGAATATTTTATGGAACATTCCATTTTTATATCCCAATTAGAATAATATCCTCCATTTTGTCACCTAGGGATTATGATAACCACAGATATGAGAAAATGAAAGCTAGCTTATGGCCACAAATGGGACAGCACTGCATTGGAGTGAAGAATCAATGTAGTATTAAAGTAAAACAGTAGATGAATATATTTAATAATACTTTTTTATAAAATAAAAATTATTAATGAAATCAACTGGAGGATTTTCATTGCTGTTCTCTCATTCCTTGACACCCAGTTTCATAGTCATCAGTGAACTTTGGCATCATGGTAGATGTAAGATAAAGATGGTTCATTTCATACAATGCCAGAGTGTCTTCACTTCTCTTGTTGCCTAAAACATTGACTGTAGGCTGAAATATCTGTCTCAGGGGAAAGACTGACCAGTGTTCAATACTTGCCTTTGCTACTTAGTAATTAATAGCATGATCTTGGAAAAAGTGGCTTGATTGAAGTAGACTTCATTTTCTTCATCTATAAAAGGTAGTAACAATACCTTTCTTACAGGGTCATTTGGTGGATTCGGTGACTTAACACATGTAAGGCATTTAGCCCAGTGCCTGATTTATAGTAATCATGCTATTTTTCTCCCATATCTTTTGACCATATGAACTTGAATTATTGATTCCAAATCTCATCTTGTTGTAGAAAATTTTTTAACCTTTTCTTCAGTTGATACTCATCTCTACCCATCACATCCTGTGGGTGGGCAAATAAATAGATAAAATATGCCATATTAAAATGAATTATGCCACATACAGGGTAAACAACTGAGCTTACCTCCTCTTCCTTAACTACTGAGTTTATGTACAATGCCTTCATTCAGTAAATATTTATTGTGTGCTCATGATGTGCCAGCCACTTTTCTAAGCAGCTAGGGATGGGGCAGTGAACAAAACAGAAAAATCCCTGCTCTCTTGGAGTTTATATTTTAGTGCAGAGAGATGGACAATAAACAAATAAATTAGTAAAACATGTAATTATCAGTACAGTGTAGTAGATGGTGATAAGTGCCATGGAGGAAAACAAAGAATGGAAATTGTATAGATAGTGTCAATATATGTGCACGTGGTGATGGAGAGGGTCAGTTTTAATAAGGTGATCAGGTAACTTTAACTCTACTTCTTGACTCATTAAAAAAGGGAATCATAATATTTTTAAAATTCTGTGTTGTCAGATTGGCAGGAGGTAAAAACTGTTTCGTAAAATTGGGAGTTTACAGCCTTGATCAGCATTCTTGGGACCAACCTTGGAGTTAGTAAAACTGGCTCAATTAGGCTATTTTTCCGCTAGCTCCCTGTGAGATCTCCTCTTCCAGCTGGGTAGGAGGGACTCTATAAGTGAATAGGGAGGTTGGGGATAAAGTCAGTAACTAGCCTTGACCAAGTCCCACTTGGCCCAGACCAGACAAATCCCTTAGATGAGGAGGGTAGGGTACAATGAGGTCTCCAAGATGAGCATGCTAGACCTCAAGAAGAAAACTACTGTTTAACATTTAGAGTTGGATCAGAAAACATGACTCTTATATTCAATCCATAGAGTGACGTAGAGGCTAATAAAGATGAAGGCTTATTTTAAGATATTTAGATCCAATTAGGAAGCATTGGCCAAAGTGTGAAATTCTGTAGTCACTCTCAGACTGTAGCTGAGAGTCAGAAGCTGGCTCCAAAATGAGTCTTTTATGCTTTGAATGCCCACAGGTGTTGCAACCTTGACCTGGATTGGGTCTAAACCACTTGACTTTGACTATCTCTCATGTCAGCTGACTTCCTTGAACCTGAACCTTGCTTCAACTCAACCACCCCGGGATCCTGAGATGTTTTTACTTAGCCATAAACCAGAAAAAACGTGATGTTCTGGCAAAGTTCCTTAAACTCCTGTTTCACTTTCCTGTTCATTCTACAGATGGCTTCCTGGGGAAGTAACCTTTTCCCTTATTTAGCCATCCCATTTTCCTCCTGAGGCCTGGACTAAGTAATATTAATAATTTTCATCACTTGGGGATTTTGAATAAGTAAGATCTTTTACTTTTGGTCTTAGCTGAAAAGGCATATTTGACTAACTATCCCTAGTTGACAATTCTCAAATTTATGTCTCCATTCTCAGCCTCTCTGCCAAACTCCAGATGTGTATATCCAATTGCCTTCTCAATATCTTTCCTTGGGTTTTTAACAGATATCACAAAGTTGACTAACTTCTAGTCTTCCCTCTAAACCTATCTTACCAGCAACCTTTCCCGTCTAAATTGATGTCATCTTCATTCTTCTAGTTGTTCAATCAAAAAATCCTGTAATGATCCTTGACTTTCTCTTTCATAGCCTACGCCTACTTCACCAACAAATCCTGTTAGCTTTACCTTTAAAATATTTTCAAAATCTAACCATGTCCTACCAACTCTACTGCTGCTACCAAGTTGCCATCATATCTCACTTGGAGTATCGTAATAGCCTCCTCACTGGTCTCTCTGGCTATAGTCTTGCCCCATATGTAGTCTATTCTCTATACAGCAGCCAAAGGGATTCGTTTGGAATGTAAGCGAGATCACACCACCTCCTCTGTTCAAATTCTACCATGGATCCCATCTCACTTAGGATAAATGCTCAAGTTTGGCTTCTAAGGCCCTACATGTAAATTTATACTAATAACTCCCTTGCTCAAATGCTACCTGATATTTTGTAAGTCTATATCTGAAAACAAATTAGGGTTACTGTGGCAAGCACTGTACTATCTTAAATTCAGGCCAGTAATAATCAGTACTATTATACTTCCTTGGAATCCACAGTTTATCCTGACAAATTTAAACTCTATTGAAAATATTTATTGATTTAGTTAATTAATATTATCTTTGCTCTATCTTTAGGAAAAAGGGACTTCTATCCAATTAGAAATGTAAACAGGAAAGATTATTAGCTTTCCTTTGGGCTGAAAAGCCAACTCGTTATTTATTTTCTCCAAAGCACTTATAAATTCACTTTGTGTGATAAACATGTGGTCAAACCAGTGGAACACAACAGAAAATCCAAATATAGAACCATCCTCATATAGTCACCTAATTTTTGACAAAGCAGGAGAGAATATACTCTGGGGACAAGAATCCCTATTCAATAAATGGTGCTGGGAGAATTGGTTAGCCACTTGTAGAAGACTGAAACAGGACCCACAGCTTTCACCTCTCACAAAAATCAAATCACGGTGGATAACAGACATAAACCTTAGGCGTGATACAATCAGAATTCTAGAAGAAAATGTAGGAAAGACTCTTACAGACATTGGCCTAGGCAAAGAATTTATGAAGAAGACCCCCAAGGCAATCACAGCAGCAACAAAAATAAATGAATGGGACATGATTAAATTAAAAAGCTTCTGCACAGCCAAAGAAACAGTCAAGAGAATAAACAGATCACCTACAGAATGGGAAAAAATATTTGCATACTACACATCAGATAAAGGACTGATAACAAGAATCTATTTAGAACTCAGGAAAATAAGCAAGAAAAAAATCAAGCAACCCTATCAAAAAGTGGGCAAATGACATGAATAGAAACTTCTCGAAAGAAGATATAAGAATGGCTAACAAACATATGAAAAAATGCTCAACATCCCTAATCATCAGAGAAATGCAAATCAAAACCACAATGAGATATCACTTAACCCCAATGAGAATGGCCTTTATCAAAAAAACCCAAAACAATACATGTTGGCGTGGGTGTGGAGAGACAGGAACACTAATACACTGCTGGTGGGACTGCAAACTAGTGCAACCCCTGTGGAAAGCACTATGGAGGTATCTTAAACAGATTCAAGTAGACCTGCCATTTGACCCAGCAATCCCATTACTGGGCATATACCCAAAGGAAAAAAGGTCATTCTGTAACAAAGACACATGTACCCGAATGTTTATAGCAGCACAATTCACAATAGCAAAGATGTGGAAACAATCCAAATGCCCATCAATACATGATTGGATTGGATACATATACGTATATGTATACCATGGAATATTACTCAGCTATAAGGAATAATGAAGATACGACATCTCTATGGTTCTCCTGGAGAGAGTTGGAACCCATTATATTAAGTGAAGTATCCCAAGAATGGAAAAACAAGCATCACATGTACTCACCAGAAAATTGGTTTCCCTGAACATCACCTAAATACACATCTGGGAACGACACCAATCGGATATCAGACTGAGGTGGAGGGTGGGGGAGGGGATGGGGGTATGCCTACACAATGAGTGCATTGCGCACCGTTTGGGGAATGGTAACGCTTGAAGGTGCTGACTCGGTAAGGGGGGGGCGGGGAAGGGAGGGATATACACCTACATGATGGGTGCAACGCGCACTACCTGGGGAACAGACACGCCTGGAGCTCTGACTTGGGGGGAAAGGCGGTACATGGGCAACGTATGTAACCTGAAATTCTGTATCCCCCATAACAATAAGATGATATAAAATAATAAAAAAAAACCCAAAAAAACATGTGGTCAAAATCAATTGTACTAAATGCAAATAGTTCTTGGCCATGTAAAGTATTGAATTTCTCTACATTTCATATTCCTGATACCCTTTCTTGTTCTTATCAGAAGCATTAATCAATTTTAAGATAAAAATTGTACAAAACATCCTTTCTTCTCTGATGTTTATCAAAGTTATCTTATCAACTTGGGGAACTGGAGGAGGTTTTCACCGTAGCTCCTTGGCAACCTCACCACGTGTGACTCAGTTGAAAGTGTATAATAAGTTGAACAATAAGGGAAATGTGGATCTCAAAGTCTATGTACTTTGCTCTAGGAGAATAAAGACCCACCCTCAGTTTTGAGCCTATGAAGAGAAAGCTTTCTGGTTGAACTCCATGGTTATCTAGTTTCCGTTTAAGTTTTAGCACACAGCAGATCAGAAAGAGGGAGGGGTTAGTAGAAGTATGTACTCTAAGAAGTGACACTAAACTCAGAAAGTGCAAAGATAGCATAATTTATAGTAATAAAGCTGTTTAGAGCCATTTAATGTAAAGCCCTAAAGACACTGTCACGTTATAGCCTAGCCAGCAAATAATGTTCAAGATGATGCTCCTTGAGTTATCTGCACACATACAAAAAGAAAAACCCATAAAATAATGTCTAGGCAACATTAGGATGAAATATATTTTAGAAAAATTTCTACCTAAAATGGTTTGAAAATGTAAAACTGGTATGATCAAAGCAGTACATTTTAGTTTTGCTTATGTGGTCCTGCTTATTTTCAGAATATGACAGATTGATGAGGGCATGTTAGACATACATGAGGTTAGCAGATGACTGAACCATGACCCTGTGGAGAGAATAGGTCATTTAAATAGCCTGGGATCAAATCCAGCCCTATTATCTATCAGTTGTGGGGGTTTGGATTAGTCGTAGGAGCACTCGGTTTCCTTAATTATAAAATGGATCTCACAATTCCTACCTGTAAATGTTGTTGTGAAGAGTTTATGTACAGAGCCTTGTGCAAAGTATGGACAATTAACAACGATAACATCTGTAAATATTGAGAGGGAGTCATTTACATTCATGACTTTGTCCTGCTCCCTCAAGTTAGCAGTGATGGACTCAAGTTTCCTCCTTTCTGTATGTAGGAGGTTTTATATCAGTCCCTGACCATAATTAGGTGATCGGGGCACCTGGAGATTCTCTATGGCTGGGCTCATGGCTAGGCTCCTGGTCTTTCACAGATGACCCTACTCATTCCATTGGTGAGCTCCTCTATCCTCCTGTTTCAGCGTAGGCTAACAGACTTCTGCAGTGCCAGATCCCACAGTCCAAATAGGCCTTTGAGTCAAACTCCCAACCAATCTCTGCTGCAGTGCCCTTGAAAGATGACCTTGCAGATGGTTTGATTAAACATTCTAGTATGGAAGTTCCCTATTATTTTTGCATAACTACTTTCATTTTGAGTGGCTTTTATTATTAGGCTTTCTGCATTATTCTCTGTGTTCTCATGCATTAATTCATGTAATACTCACAACATCCCTATGAGATGGGTATAATACCATCATCAGCTATGAAATAAATTAGGTGCAGGCATTACCTGCCTAAAGTCACACAGCTAAAAAGTGGCAAAGACTTAAGTCTTCTTCTAAATGCCAGTACCAAGATGGAGGAGAGCTGTCCGTGCTAAGTTTTCTCTTCCATGTCTGAACTGTTCTTCAAATTATATTATTTTAGATCCATCCACTCTCTTATTTATTTTCTTCTGGATATTCTCTTGTGTTTCTCTAAATTTGTGGTTCTCAGAAATGAGCATGATGCTCTAGATTATTTTGTATCTAATACTTCTATTAACAAAGTCTAAGATAGTCTAAAATGGATTTATCGTTTCTTGGGCATCCATGTTGGATTTACAGCTCATATAGTGCTTTTATTCGCCAGCTTGACTGGGTTGCAACAGTACCTTACTAACTGGTCTCCCTGCTTCTGCCCTTAGGTTTTGTTTTCTAAGTAGCAGCCAGAACGACCCTCCTAAAACTTTTGCCAGATCACTTCTCTGCTTGAAGTCATCCAATGTATTCCCACATTGCTCAGAGTAAAGCCAAAGTTCCACTGTTGTCTCTAAGGGCCTCCTGGTGTGACTCCAGCTTCCTACTCGACTTCACCTCCTGCCACTTTTCTCTGCACATCGAGCTCTGACCACAAAGGCCTCTAATGTTCTTGAGATCTGCCTAAACCCTTTAAACTTCCTGTTCCCTCTGTCCAGAAAATTCTTCCTACAGATATTCACATGGCTTTCATCACTTCTTTCAGGTCTCTGCTCAAATGTCACCTTCTCAGAGAGGCCCTCCTTATAGAAAATCTCTTTCCTGACCCCATAATTCTCTATCCTCCATCTCCTGCTTATTATAAGTCATAGTATTTATCCCCAACTATTTGTGTCTTCCATCTACCCTAACCTCATATAATACAATATTTATGAGTGTATATCCAGTATCTAGAACAGTGCTTGGAATACAATAGGTAGTCAATAAACAACGATTGAGTCAAGATTCTTGTTGTTTTGGACATGAACTGTTGTTTATCAGAGGACTGCCTAATCCCGTACTGCAAGGCTGTTTCCGGGAAGATCTGGATCTAGTCATAGAACTTTACACTTTGTTAAATCCCTTATTGAAATGGAAGATATTAATACATTGTGTATTTGGAATTTTTTTACTATTATATTCTTCTATCAGAGAGAAAATAAGTCAGGCAGCATCTGACTTGTTCCTAGTGAATCCCTAATGGATATATTTTTCCAAGTGCAAACCACATTCTACAAATTATCTAGTTTTGTCAAGTGTCAGGGTCAAACTCTTCCCTCTACCATTTATGAAATCTACCTCCTCCCCTGACCCTTTTGAAAATAGAACAACTCTCCTGCATCTCCAGTCTTCTAATTTTTTCTGGTTCTCTATTCTGTCTCAAAGACAATACATTCCTTTAGGCCAATCATTTTTCTGGGTCCCAATCCCTGGTCTTCAGTGCATTCTTTCCATTCTCAAAATGGGCTCAAAGAGAACACTTCTGGGTAACTATCAGATCATTGACATCTTCTCAATGGAAAGTGAACAAAAATTCCAACAATTCAGTTGGTGCTTACAGTTGGCCACTGTGAGCTAGTTTTCCTACACAATCACCGTGGACAATTCTCCCATTTCCCTCACTTCTCAAAGTTTCTTGGCTTCTGGCATTTTCCTGCCTCACTGTTATCTCAGGCTCCTAGTCCATCTATTTTTAGCTTCCACGTTTTATATCTTGCTTTCTCTATTTCAATTTAATCATGTTAATCTTATTTTCTGCTTCAGTGAATTTGGGCTACTTCCATTCCCCACCCACCCCAAACCCAAGTGCTTCATTCAGGAAGTTACTTGAGTAGAGGGTTTTTTTCAGCTTTTATTAAAGTAACATTCCAACTCTTTGTTCAGAAACTCACATGTTGCTCCCCTTTTTCTTGTCTATTTTTCCTCTTAAACCTTGTGAGAAGTGAGTGGATCTCAGCTTCCTCGAATGTGGGAGGAAACTTTTTGAAACTTCTGTGCTGATTTTTCCCTGCAACATCTCACTTTCTTTTAACACTCTTTATCATTATTACTTAAACTTGTCAACTGTTTTATTTCTTAAAAGGATAATGTATTTTGATTCACATTAAGGATGGTGAGAATCCGTCTCTTTTTGATGTGGTAGAACCAAATCCATCATCTTCAGTGAAGGCACAAGGCACTCTGTCACTCTTTAACTTCCTCCATATTGCTCTTAGACTGCTGAGTACAACTTAGTCAACAGCCTATCACTAGAATCAGGCTAATGGATCCATGTCCTGGCTCTACCGCTTATTAGTTGAGTGAGGTTTGGCAATTAGTTCAGCTCAATTTCATAATCCATAAAATGGTGATGAAAGCATTTGCCTCTAGGTTTATGGCGATGCTTAAATGAGATATCACAACACAAAAACACTTTGAACAGTTCGTTATAATTTTTTCCCTATTCTACAATAATATATACAACTTTGGAATAAAGAGAAGTAGTGGGAAAAAATTTTTTTTAAAGCTTGGTTATTGCCATTTCACTTGAACCTGGAAGACTTATTTTTCTGGGTGAAGAAATATTTTCTTTGTGTGAAGGTTTCATAATCGCAGTCAATCAGGCCCCCGAGCCCTGCCATTTAATGTGACTCCTCTCTTTTATTAATTACACTCATGCCTACACCCTGGGAATGAGGACACTGAGCCAGCTGCTGAGATTCAACAGGATAGCCACTAAAATCTCTTTGAACTCTATGTTGCCATGATCCTATGTCTATGGATAACCAGAACTTGGCATGGACACTCTTTGGATTCCATACCATGTGGAGTCATTGTTACTTCCATGTGACTTCTACTGGTTTTGAATAGGTAAGTGAGAGGCAAGGAGGAACAACGAAGTCAGCCAGTGTTTAACATAGTCATCTGGCAAATAGGAAATGAGCCTTTTTAAGTTTTTCAGAGCCAGATCAGGAGAGTTAACCTGTGGAGCAGAGAGTAGTCTTATAATTTTTAAAAATGGCCATGGGGATTAAAGCTGATCAGAAAGAATGAATTCCACAAAAAAAGGACAAAATCATTGAAAGGGAAAATGTTACCCAAGTAGAGAGTTTCTGTGAATATGAGCTTGAAATAAAAATAAATGAGGGATAACTGACAATTAACATAATTGTCTGAAAAACATATAAACACAAACAATAGCCCCATGATCCCTAATTCTAGACTTCTTCGGTTACTGTAAAATAATAACATCTTCAGTATATATTTAACAGTTTTTAAGTAACATATAAATCAAATGTCCATGTTTTGATTTAGCCACAAAATGATAGGAGAGTTAAGGTTCTTAGAATTAATAACATTTGATTATTTGATTTACTTTTAAAAATTATTCTAAAATCTTACATGTCTGCCCTCTCCAGGATGAACTTTAATCTTGGTTCAGCAGATTGTGTATTGTTTTCTTCTCCTTTTCCTTCTTTTTTTCGTTTTGGTCTTTCCTGCTCAGTGCCCAACCCAAGTTCAAAGGCTGATGAGAGAAAATCTCATGAGGAGGTTTTACTCTAGGGAAAGGTTGTTCAGTGGATGTGATCTTGGCTCACCAGGGAAGATGTCAAGCTCCTTCTGGCTCCTTCTCAGCCTTATTTCTGTCACTGCTGCTCAGTCCACCATTGAGGAAGAGGCCAAGGCATTTTTGGACAAGTTTAACCATGAAGCTGAAGATTTGTATTATCAAAGTGCACTTGCTTCTTGGGATTATAACACCAATATTACTGAAGACAATGTCCAAAAAATGGTGAGTTCTCTTAGCTGCGTAGGGGTATGTGTTTCTTCTTAAAGATTAGATTACTGCACTTAAAACTGAAAAGGGAAATCAAAGAAATGTTCTGAGTTGTGAGGTTTGATGTTTGCCTCCATATCTCTGGTTCTGGAATCCCAGAAGACTAAACTTAATTGACCTTGGGGTTCGTTTGGAAAATTGTTACAAAATAATTCACTGGTCTCAGTCCAGATTTTTGGAAACAAGTGAATATGCTTTATAAAGTTATCACCATGGGCCGGGAGCAGCGGCTCATGCTTGTAATCCTAGCACTCTGGGAGGCTGAGGCGGGTGGACTGCTTGAGGTCAGGAGTTTGAGAGCAGCCTGAGCAAGAGCGAGACTGTGTCTCTACTAAAAACAGAAAAAATTAGCCAGGCAACTAAAAATAGAAACAAAAAATTAACCGGGCATGGTGGCTCACACCTATAGTCCCAGCTACTTGGGAAGCTGAGGCAGGAGGATTGCTTTGAGCCCAGGAGTCTGAAGTTGCTGTGAGCTAGGCTGATGCCACAGCACTCTAGCCCAGGTGACACAGTGAGACTCTGTCTCAAAAAAAAAAAAAAAAAAAAGTAAAGAAAGAAAGAAATGAAGATTATATAGATGATCCTAAAGTTACCACCATAATTCTCATCATAGTCAGGGTTTCAAAGCATTTCATGGACATGCTGTAAGTTATTGAATTAATAATTTCCTCTAGCCTACAATATCAACAAGAATATCTAAAGATTCTCTACAAATGATATATTAACTGAAAAATGCAGCTGGAGACTGTAGTGAAAGAACTAGCTATTAATATTAATTGAGCTAAACATGGGTTGGGTGAAGCTGGACTTGGGAATTTCTTCCCTCATTGTTGACTTCCAAAGGTCACAAAATCCAGCCACAGCCCTCCAGAAAAACTAATAATTAAACCAGTTTTGATGAATCTTAAAGTGCTCTGGGAAAGCAATATGCTTTGTTTGACAAGGACTTAGGAATTTCTTCTCTCCCAGATCCCAAAGTAGTATCCTTACACATTTAAGTGCTGGAAAATTGAACAACATTATTTAAGAAAAGATTTTTGTGGCACTTGTTCACCAATATTTTCCTTCAAAAATGTAGTTCAGAAGCTTATCTTTTCAAACAATTAGGGGCTACATTTTTAAATTAAATTACTGTCATTCACTGAACGGATAAAATCTGAGACCTACTGCTGCATTTGAAATCCCCCAAGAGGTTTTCTTCTATTTTTCTAAAGCTCAGGACAACCCAGGAAATTTTTGATAGTCCAATTTTGTCATGGGAGATGTTTTTTCTTGTCTCATATTTTGGTCTTACATCTTTTTATCTCTTCATTTTTTCATTCGTTTTTTCCCTCAATTTTTATTTGATCTCTGCTGGAGGCGACTGCAGTGTACGTGTATTTGTTTTCATCCTCAGTTGAATGGTCCATGGGTGGTGATGAATGTAGACTAGCCTTATGCCTAAGAGCTCTGGAGCCAGATTGCTTATGTCCAAATCCTGGCTTCATCACTTTTTAGCTGGGTGAACTTGAGCTAGTTAATTTACCTCTCTGCACCTGAGTTTTTTTGATCTGTGAAAAAGAAGATTAACACTCATATCTGCCTCCTAGGGTTGCTGTGAAGACTGAATTAATACGGAAAACCACCAGAATAGTGCTTGATGCTTGTGCACACAGGAGAATAGTAAGATGTCATTGTTATTAGTGTAAGAGGGAGTTAGGATTTTTGAAAAGACATATAACAGTTTTGTTGAGAGTCTAGATGCTGACAAGCCATGTCACGCAATGAGATAGATGTAGTGGTGTTTGCTGAAACCCATCTCTGGATCGTTAAAGTGCTGTCTTTTTGACTGGTTGATTCTAACAAAGACCTGAAATGAAAGAGCATAAACTGGAGAAAAGTATGGGCCGTTTAAAGGAAAAGTGAGAATACTTAAGTGCAAGAAGCAAGCAGGGGTCTGATACCTCTTTCCTGAAGCAGCGGTGAAGGTTGCGTTAGTGCACCTAAGTGCACCTCTGTGGGTTTACCTGGGGAAGGAGGCAACGAGTGAGGAGGTAAATGGTGCCTCCTTCTATTCTCTGATCACATATATTGAGATCCCCTAATGCAATGGGCATTGTGGCAGGTACTACAAGAGGTACCCAGGTAAGCAGGCTGCTGATATATGCTACGCTTCGAGAGTAGTGAGTGCACATGTAGTGGGATCAAGTATAAGTGTCTGATATAGTAAGTGTGGACTCTGGGGCCAGATAGCCTGGCTTCAAATCTTAGCTCTGACTCTTACAAGCTGAAAGTCTTCAGCAAGTTTCTTAACTTCCTTGAGTCCTAGTTTCCTTATCTGTAAAGTGGATTATAACCATAATAATAGTCATAGTATATACTATATAGTATTGCTGAAGTTAATGAATATATGGGGTGTGTATGTGGTCTTGACTCTTGGTACTGTGTCTGGGACTTAATCTCTGCATCAAGGTTGGCAAAAACAATATTATCATCCAGGGCCTTTGCACTCTTGCATTTGGAAAGCTCACAGTCTCACGGCCATCTCAAATGGGCAGTTCTAAAATAAAGATTTACCTAAAAAAGTTTGAGCTGGGGGAAGCAGGCACCTCCCACCTCTGGGGCTCTTCTGAGCTTCACAGAGCAGCTGCTGGGGGAATATAAACCAGAAGCAGCCATAATGTTCTTTCCTTTGCCTGCTTCTTGGCTTGCAAGCAGCAGAGAACTCAGCATCAAGAATTAAGAAATATCATCCTCGATCTGTGTATCTTTCTTGACAGCAAATCTTTCCTGCACAAAGGGGAGAATTTGTTCCCGTAAATTTATATACTACTGACTTTACCTGGTGTTTTATCAAAGACCAGTATCTGTTCTCCTAAGACATGCATTGGCTCACTAAATTAAAAACAGTGTAGATTTATTTCAATAAGACTATCTGATGATCAAGTTTATCTTCTTTGGGATTAACTATAAATTAACTTCTTGGACAGAGAAAACAACTTACTCTGTAATCCCCAGTGTTTAACATTTGCTGAGCAATGACCCATTCTTAACTGAAGATAAGTAAAACATTTGAAATGATCATTAATATATTTAAGGCCACTTGGTGTTTCTAATCTTGATTTTGCTGTATGTTTAGTACCTCAAAGAAGTTTTACAAATTCTGAAAAATTTTCTTCAATAAAATAAATATTTATAATATGTCATAAAACAGGTTTTTGGCCAATCATGAATACATAGACAAGTGTTTGGAAAAACCGATTCAAACTATAACTGAAGCATAATCTTGTCACCAAAAGTTGTGCTATGTAGTGAAATTATATAAATTGGAACTAGTCTTGAAAATCCAAGTTGTATATATGTTGGCTGTTCCTAGGAGCCAATGAGCCATCAGAAATAACTTTTGACTCAGGAAAAGCACCTAGAAGTTATTCAAGATTGTCCCCTGAGAACTGTAAGTCAATACGTTTCCATGACCACAATGGCTAGCATCATTCAGAGGGCTCCAGAAATAAAAGAGAAAACATTATCCTATGCCTTTAAGAACACAATTCTGGTGGTCATGCTTAAAGGAAGAATTTTAGAAATGGAGACTGGCTCCCCTAAAAGAGCAATTAGAATGATTTAGGGGATCAGAGAGAGTTGGGAGCTGCACAAAGCCTGACTCAAAAGAAAAAAAATAGTCTGAGATGGAATAAGAAAGGATGGTATTTACAGTTGTACAAGAAAGGTAGTGACTCTGAAGCTCAAAGAGATAAATTTCGAATAAATAGAAGGAAGTGCCATTTGCACCACAACTGGTAAAACTGGTAAGACTTATAAAACTGGGCCATCCTTTAATCTAAAAGTGTGAGACATTGAAAACTATAGGTTTTTGAAGTATTTAAGCAAATGTATGGATTGTAGATCCACTGTGGGTAAGGAAGCATGGTCAATTGTATTGATGGGCCCAGTTCTTCACCCTTCCCTATAATAATGTCCCAGGTCATGTCGATTTGTAACTCCATCTCAGTGAAGGTTATGTGATATGTCCTTTGCCATGTGACTTGCTTTGACCAATGGGGTGTTAACAGACATGATGTAAGCAGAGGCTTGGAACCGACTCGAATAATGGAGCTTGTCTTTGCACTTTTTCCTTTGCCATGAGGACCTGCCTGGCTAGCTAAAATCAAGAGACACATGGAGTAGTTGCCCCAGCAGAAGCCAACCCCTAAAGTTGTAAGCAAATCCAGCTAAGATCAACAGAGCAGCTTGCCAACCCTCAGTGATTCTACGAATGTAAACAGTAAACACTTAAGCCATTGAGGTTTTGGTTGTTTGTTATGTAGTATCAATGTAGCTATAGATAACTGAGACAGGAAGGGAAATTTGGGTTGTATGACATGTGTATATTCATATCCTATCAGAGTGACATTGAAGACAATTTGCCATTCCCACATTGTCCCTTGGTGTAACTTTCAGGAGTCAGAATACTGGGCTTGTTAGCCTATGAATCTGACCTAGTATAGTGATTCTTAGATTGAGTTGTGAAAATATAGCTTAAAATACAGAGGGCATCAAAACTTGATCAGTATAGTGCCATAAAAGCTGCCTACCTAGAAGTGTGCTGGGGTCCATCAGATAGAGAGAAGGAAAAATATCTTGGCTCAAAACAGATTTCCAAAGCTCTCTCCCTTTTTCTGCCATTGTGGTATGTATGGTTGACTCCATTTCTCGCCATGTCTTCTCACAAGACTTTCAGGATCAAGCAATTCCTGACCAAGAAACAAAAGCAAGATCATCCCATTCCCCAATGGATTCAGATGAAAACTGGTGATAAAGTCAGGTACAACTCCAACAGGAGACATTGGGGAAGAACCAAGTTCGGTCTATAAGTAATTACAAATGAGATGACACATGTATTTATGCTGTATAAAAGTCACTATCATCTTAACACATCAAGCTGAAAACACCAATCTGGACAATTGGACATGTTCTATTGGGAAAATGATTTTCCTATTTGTTTCTATGCTTCTGCACTAGTAGATTTGGTTTGATAATTAACATGTGAGATCTTTTGTTTGAAAAACAAAACACAAAATAGGTTTCCAAATAGTTCAGAAATTCAGTGAAAATTAATTACCAAACTCTTGTCCTGTGCTATGCAATGAATTGTCCTCCTTGCTTTACGGCAAATACAGTGCTCATGTTTGAGATTGAATATTCACCAATTAAAACTGTAATTATCTTCTCAGTAAAATGCTGCTGCTTTTTTTTTGCATTGCCCCTTCTTTGTAAGTTTATCCTTGGTTATTTTTTTTTTTTTTTGGAATAGGGTCCTTTGTAAATGTTCCCCGAGGGTACAGGTATGGAAAATTAGCAAATTCATTACATTAATCAGAACATTAGTAAACAGCAGGCAAGCCAAATCATTAACCTAACTGGGAAGATGAAATAGAATAAATAAGAGTAAGATTCTAAGCAAATAGAAAGATAATAAAAATCTTTCTTATTTGTTAGTTCAACTCAATCTTGACCTTAGCTTATACAAAGGTGAATCCAAGGCTATAGGGAGAAATTGAGGCATCCTAAAAGCAGTTTCAGAAAGGGCACAGTTGACCCCCCGCCTTTTTTTTTTTGACAGAGTCTTGCTCTGTTACCCAGGCTGGAGTGCAGTGGCATGATCATAGCTCACTGCAACCTCGAACTCTTAGGCTGAAATGATCCTCCCAGCTCAGTTTCCCAAAGTGCTGGGATTATAGGTGTGAGCCATTGTGCCCAGTAGGCACAGTTGATTTTTAAAGTCAGAAGCTCTCTAGGAACATAGGAGGTCCCCTCACCATTTTTATCCTTGGAGAGAGCAAAAGGATTCCATTGCTAGCAGAGGCATCCTGGTTCACTGTTCCAGTATTTGGCAGTAACTACTACAGCTGCCCCAAACTCCTGTCCATGCAGCTGAAGTGAGTATTGAAGACTGCTCTGTTAGAACCCAGAAGATCTCCAAGAACGCTTCACAGATATTTCTTGGTGAGTTATCAGAACTTATGAAAAGAGAGCAGGACGCCCACACTTACTCTTTGAGTGGTCTGCAGGGCTTCTTCAGTCCCCTGCTGCCAATGCTCCTAGGGTCCTTGGACACACCCGATTTCTGAACCTATTCCTCTGTCTCCAGGGCTGGAGTCACAGTAAACTGAGAGCAGGGCAATTCTAAACTGCTATTCTATAGATACCCAAGGAAAGAATGTAGATAATCTCTGTCTCTAATGAGTCTGTCTCATGCTCTTTGACACACATAAATACCTACACATGGGCACAGGTGTGGGCAAGACCACTCTACATCAAGTAAAATGGAATTCAGGGGTAATTTTTTTCTCATGAGGTAAAAATTCAGAAAAAATAGTGTTAATAAACACTAAAAATTTTAAATTTTAAAATATTAAAACTTCCATCTAAAATAAAGTAAAAATACTTTTTGAATCCCAAGATGGAGTTATGGAATTCATATTCTTATAATTTAGATTACCTACTTTGTTGAATAGAATATGTTTTTAAAAATATGTGAGTACCTGGGCATATTGAAAAAGTAACCAAGGCAGCTTTCATCTTTGAATTGGATGTGGTTTTGGGGACTACATCTGGAAACTGGGCCAGCATATGGGACCTGAAGGTGAAAGGTTTCTTGGGAACTTGTTGGGCTCCAAAGGTACTGGATGGATGCTAAGGTTCTGTCTAGTTTTTCATTTCTATCTTCAGGGAACGCTCACACCTACAGGGGAGGAAGTGGTTTAGAGGTTGCTGAAAGTATAGCCTGGTTCAAGGGATAATGAGCTATAGAAAAAAAGAAAATAAGATGTCAAAACTTTAAATCTCAAACAACTTATCACAAAAGGATTTTAATAGTTTAAATACAATTATCATGAGTTGGGTAGAGACCACCAGACCTATGGCTTAAGACAAAGTTCATAATAAAACATTTAAAAGCATAATGAAATCAGTATTTTTTAATTTATGTATGTAGTTAGTACCAAAAAAGAGCAGGGTATGTTTTTGAATATTTTAAAATATAATTTAGGAGTGGCAGATTGGGGATAAGAGAGTGCTTTAATTTCTTGTGATCATCCTGAATAATGTGTCTTGTCCCCACCCCCCCATGTATGGCTGCAGAAACTTTTCCTGTTTCAGTTGTTTCTCTCCTGCCTTTGTATGGAGACAGTGTGGAATGTCACCAATTTTCTCTGTAATGGTTCCTTTTGAGCCTGGGGCTATGGAAATTGCTGTATATGTTTCATTTCATCCATCATTCAGGTCCAAAAACTATGTAGAGCTATCAAGCACTGTCTAAATGATCTGATTGGTATGTATGAACTGACTTTGATTTTTTGCATAACTGCTAAGCTGTCTGTTTTATTTAGGTTTTGGAGCCTTAGAGTGAGCATATAGAATAAATTGTAAATAATATTAAAAAGAATAGCTGGAGAAGGAACAGTATATCCTTAGGGGACAAAATGCAAGGTAACGTAAAGTAATTTTGGGGTGATATAAAGTATAACACATGTAGGGTGGTTGTGATAAATAAAATCAAATCAGATAGCCTTACAGTTCCCACGTGCAGTATAATAAAAAATGTTCAAAGACTGAAGCCTTTGGGGGATTGTGGGTTATTTCCCATAGATTGAGAATAAAATTATTCCTATAATTTGATATCAAAGTTTTTACCAGAAATTTTGCTTGACCATCAGTCATCTGGAGTGAGTCAAAAAGGGTAGAGATTGAGAAATGAGTCAGGTGGGTTGCATAGATGAGTCTGTGCTGCAGACCAAACTCATTTTTCCATATCTTGTTCCTTCCCACTCTGCCTCTTAGAGAGAAGACTAGAATGTGTCCAACACAGTCCATAGGACAATGGTTCAAAATATTAGCTTTGGAGGAAAACACACTTGGGTTTATGCCTTGGTTCTTCTAATTACTAGCTGTGTGATCTAGGAAAAGTTACTTACCTACTCTGTGCCTCATTTCCTTCATCTGTGAAGTAGAGACAACAACAACTCCCGCACAAGGTTTTTGTGAAGATTTCTGAAACTTTTCAATTTCTGAGAGGTTGTGAGTGTTCAATAAAGAGAGAAATTATTTTCCATTTTCACTACCACTATATTCTGCATCTCTTATTTGGTTTACTGCTGTCACTTCCATGCACCATTTCCATCATGTCACATACCTGCTCAAAACCTCTCAGTGACTGCTTAGTTCTCAAAGTCTAAAAGTGAAATTCATTTGCTGGAAAGCACAATCATTCCTGGAGTCCTGTCTTTGGGATTTGTGCTAGTTATATATTGTGCAAAAAATTACCACAAGCTTAGCAGCTTAAAACAACACACATTTGTTATTCCACAGTTTCTGTGGGTCAGGAGTTGAGGCATAGTTCAGCTGGATCTTCTGCTTCTAAGTCTCATAAGTTTGCTTTCAAGGTGCTGGCTAGGACTGTGGTCTCATCTGAGGCTCAACTGTGGATGGATCCATTTCCAAGCTAATATGATTGGTGTTAGCATTCAGATTTTTGTATGCTGCTGGACTTAGGTCCTTAGTTTATTGCAGGATGTCAGTCAGAGGCCATCCTCAGTTCTTTGCCATGTGGCCCTCTCCATAGGGTAGCTCACAACATGGTATTTTGCTGGATCAAGGTCAGCAAGCAAGACAGTCTTCTAGCAAGATAAAATTTACAATTTTATGCAACATAAACATATAAATCCTGTTATCTTTGCTGTATGCTATTGGTTAGAAGCAAATCACAGTTCTGCTCATACTCAAGAGAAGGGTATCACACAGGGGTGTGACCACAAGAAGTAGAAATCATGGGAGCATTCTTAGAGTCTGTCTGCCACAAGGTCCAGGGTAAAATGCTGGTGGTTGATTGCCAGCTCCATTATTTATTTCTCTTTTCCCCTTTCTGCATATATAAAAATGGAGATAGAGTGATTTTCTATATCATAGGGTCATTAAGAAGATCAAATGAGGTAAATTATTTTGCAAAGTATTCTATACTCATCTAATTCCTACCTACTTTAAGGTCTGCCTTAAGTCCTAACTACTCCATGAGAGCTTGGCCAAAACTGGTCACCTGTATGAGTTTCTCCTTTCTTATAACAGAAACTTCTTGGCCCACTCATAGTTTATACATTATTATATACTCTTATGTTTGATTAATAAGACATTCATAATGCATATATATCAGATAAAATTATAAGCAAACTAAGGACCAGGACTTTATAAGTAATAAAATATAATAACTAACATTTATTGAATACTTATGATGTGTCAGGTGCTCTAGCAAGCATTTTATTATTTCTTAATTCTTCTAATCCCTACAACAACCCTTTGAGGTAGGCCCTATTATTACTCTCATTTTGTAAATAAGGTAACTGTGGCTCAGAGAGGCTAAGGTGTCTGACTCCAGGAGTAGAGCTCTTACTTTTCCTCAGATGCTACCTCTTTTGTATGGTTTAGAGCAGTATAATATACAAAGCTGTGGCTCATTTTAGTCTTTGATAAATAGAAATGAATTTGTGCATTTGAGAGAAGACTACCCTAGAGAAGTCTGGAGAAGTATACTTTTATACTGATGGTCAAGATGCGAGACAAGTGTGTCCTGACATCATCACCTGCTTGTTGATTTCTTTTGTTGGTAGAAAATCTCCATAGCTACAAAATGGCCATATTCTGGGCCATATTCAGGGCAGCCTTCTTTTGGGATCATAGTTTAAGATCAGAATCCCTGGGCCAAGTCATGGCACCCAGGAGCTTACTGTGAACTGGTTCCCATTTCTTGTGGTTCCCAATGTTATGAGGGGGCTGTGTTCCCATTATACACACTCTGAACTCCACTGGTTTCTCTTTTTAGAGCTTTCATCCTTGAATCCTTGGCCAAGTCACCCACATCACAGCACTAAGGTCATAAATTCCAGAACCCCACAATGTGAATCATCTGTGAGAATTTACTTCCAGCTCTGGGGACAGGACCTTTGGGAAAACTAGGCACTGGGCCAGAAAGAGAGAGTGGCCTGGTCTCCCTTAACTTTGACCTTCAGCAGAGTAAAGGATTAAACCACTCAGGAAATACTAGATGTTCCACCAGATGTTGTTTGGACTATATTTTCTGTTCTATCTGTTCAAGCAGTGCCATTCCAATTCTAATTATATTTTTTGTCATTTCAGAATGATCATGGGGCCAAATGGTCTGCCTTTTACGAAGAACAGTCCAAGCTTGCCCAAACTTATCCACTAGAAGAAATTCAGAATCTTACAGTCAAACATCAATTGCAGGCCCTTCAGCAGAGTGGTTCTTCAGGGCTCTCAGCAGACAAGAATAAACAGGTACGTTTGTGAACATTTTAGTACTTATCCCAAGAGCTGAAATTTTTGTGAAATATTAAACATTACTATCACCTATGGCTGCTTTCTTTATCTGCAAAGATAGTAATGCTGACATTAGAAAGAGCTCTATGCCTAAGTAGGGTGACCATATAATTTATTATCCAAACTGGAATCTTTTTGAGAGTGAAAGAAGACACTGGTAATAATTACATTCAAACACAGAGTTAAACTGGGATTTTCCCAGGCACTGTGGTGTATATGGACACCCTATGGTGTGAGGTCATCTTCCCGAGGATCAGGTAGCCTGAAGAACATACTTAGTCTATGTCAGTGGTTCTCAACTAGGGGTGATTGGGCCCCCTGGGGACATTAGACAATATCTGGAGACATTTTTGGTTGTCATTACTGGGGGACAAAATTGGCATTTAGTGGATAGAAATGCTGCTGAACATTCTCCAATGCACAGGATGGCCCCCAACAACAAAGAATTATCTTGCCCATAATGTCAATAATGCCAAGCTTGAGAAGCCCTATATGTAGTCTAATTCTTCTTCCCTTTCATCCTTGACTCTCCTCTGCAACTTCTCTAACAAGTGGCTGACTGCTTTGGCTCAAACCAGTTCAGTGATGGGTGATTCAACTCTTCCCAAGACAGCAGTTCCATGTGTGAGTCCCTCCAACTGCTCTTTCCCATAACAGTCTTTAAACATATAAAGGCAGATAGTTTTTTAAAAACTACTTGAGTCTTTTCTTCTCTAGGCTAAACATCCTTCACTATGTCAAATTTCCCCTGCAATGGTTTTGAATCCCTTCACTAGTCTTAGCTGATGTCTTCATTTTGTTAGTATCATTGAACCAAACACAAGTGGGTTCTGGTCTGCATGGAGGTGAGCAGGAATATGACATTATATATCCTGTGGTCTACATCTACTAAGGCAGTCTAGGACTATTATTGGGTCTTTTTGTTTGTTTGTTTGATAGCCAAATGCCATGGCTTGCTCATATCAACCTGTCAATGGAGTCTCCAAATCTCTCTGCCAATGTTGTGCTAAAAGGACACCTTTTAAAACTCTATGCTTAGGTAGTTAGTTTGTTCAAATTCAAGAAAGCCTATATTCACCCCTGTTAAATGGCATCTCTCATTCCATCCATCTAGCCCAGGAGTCAGCAAACCTTTTTCTGTGCTGGGATAGGTAGTAAATATTTTAGGATTTGTGGGCCATTATTATTTGTGTCACAATTAGTCAGTTCTGCCCTTCTAGCAGGAAATCAGCTATAGCTATCACATAAACTAATGAGTGTGGCTATATTCTAATAAAACTATACAAAAACAGGCAGCAGACAGGATTTGGTTTGCAGAACATAGTTTGCAGGCCACTGATATAGCCTATTTAAACCTTTTTATCTGAAGTATTTTGCTATTTAATATCAAAGTCTTCTTTCTCAGTTGCTTGTCCTCTGGAGCTCTATGTTCTAACCTGCACTTATAAAAATAAAAATGCATGATAAAGACAAAGATAAAACCATATGGCATGTATTTTTCTACAACGTGCTATTTATAATTCTGTGTTCTTTGGGTCCAATTATCTAAGCAGCTATTAATCCACTTTACCTTATCCATTCCATGTGTCTCCATCTTTTTCACAAGGACACCATGAGAAACCTTGCCCATTCGCATACAGACAGGCTGGTTTAGCCTAGGTGGAACCTGGACATTGTGCTTGTAAAAGAACTCCAGATAATTCTAATGTGCAGCCAGTATTGAAAACCACTGAAATTCGTGTAAGAGCTTGAAGTGTTTGGGAAGAGAAGGTAGCCAAGGGTATGTGGATTCAATGGAGCGGAAACAGGGTAGATTGAAGAAACAGGGGAGATTGAAGAAGCAGGCAGAGAAAGAGACCATGACAAGTTTTGTGCCATGGTAAAGAATTTAGTTTTATTTCTTTAGACTATGGGATGTTGTGGAAGTTTTAAACATAGGATCTATTTCATGATTTAGGATAATGACTCTCATAGCAGAGCCACAGAATAACAGAATAGGGAAATAGAAGGGGAAACAGGGCCTTTAATCCAGTGCTTCTGTGGGAAAGAACCCTCCCTTCCTTCCCTCCCTCCTTCCTTCCTCCCTCCCTCCTTCCCTCCCTCTTTCCTTTCTCCCTCCTTTCTTCCTTTATTTCCAATCTACTGCGGATCAGTACTTGGTCAAGTTCATTGATTACATGATTAGATATTTATTCTCTCAATTCCTGTATTTGTCACAGAATGGAAACAAACTGTTTGCTGATTTGCACTGGCCCATGGACTACACTTTGAATAGCACTGCTTTATTCTGTTCCCTTCACTCCCCTTTACCTACAGGGTAAAGTTTAAACTCTTTAGCATGGCAGGGGCCAGATTATGAGGCATAGTCTACGCCATTCTCATGTCCTCCACTTCCCCCAATGAACATCAACACTCCAGTTTTATTCAACATTTCACCATCCCCTGAAAATGCTCTGTCTTTGCCAACCTCTTTTCATCTTTTAGGCTCTGCCCTCTACCTCCCCTCTCTACATGACCGATGCCTACTTCTCCTCCAAGACACAGCCCTTATGTCCCCTCCTCTTTGAAGCCATTCCTGAATCTCCAGGTTATTAATTTCTCCCCCTCCTATACTGCCACATCACATTTGGTGACACAGCACTTGTCACTGTTATATAGTTATTGATTTCATGGTTGCCTCATTGTCCCATGACTTTGGGGTCTTTGAGGGCCGACTTGTTCATTTCAGAATTGTCAGAGTGTAGGATATAGTAGAGGCTCAATAAATGCAGAATGAAACAAAAAATGCACTTCTCTGTGTATGTGTAGGTGAGAAACATTCTTAGGATTTTGGTAGATCTTCTTATTTCAATTACTCCACATATATTTATCATATGCTACAAGACTTTGTGCTAGCTGACAGTGGGGAAACTTAACTGAGTTATTCCTTCCTTACATACAGGAAGATGCTTGGCAAAGAAGATGTGAACTGCTGTATTTCCAGTCATCCAAAAAATCCCATAGCCAAAAGGCTATCTTTACATTAGCATTCTCTTTAACATATTTTCCATTGTTAACATTGTTTATTATCTTTAATTTGCAGCTGAACACAATTCTAAGCACAATGAGCACCATCTACAGTACTGGAAAAGTTTGCAACCCAAATAATCCACAGGATTGCTTATTACTTGAACCAGGTAGGCTATTAATTTTGAATAGTGATTATGAGATTTACTTTTATCCCAAGTTTTAAAAATGAGCTTGACATTAGATGATGACGTGCTTTTCAGATGGATAATCCAAAGATAATAAGATTCCAAATAGTGTGTTTTAGCACACAGATACTCTTTTAGCTTTTAACAAAACTTCATTGTAAATTCTATCACATTCAAGTAATTTAAGTTAGTAATTGAATTATTTTAGTGATTTACTTTCTCTGCAGACTTATTTTGGAATTATCATCAGGGTTAGGGTATGAATGAATCATGAGATTTTATTCAATAACTTTATGGTCCTTTAATTCTTTAAAGTTCATGTAATTGTTTGCAAATAAAATTTTTACAAATGGATGTTTATTTCCCTTTGGATGCTTTACGACAACAGGTTTGGACACAATAATGGCGAACAGTAGAGACTACAGTGAGAGGCTCTGGGCTTGGGAAGGCTGGAGATCTGAGGTCGGCAAGCAGCTGAGGCCATTATATGAAGAGTATGTGGTCTTGAAAAATGAGATGGCAAGAGCAAACAGTAAGTTTACTGGTCTGTAGAGGTCCTGAAGGGCTCTCTGGGGCCATGGGGCTATTTCTCCTACATTACCAAGTCTGCCCTTTGATATCAGGGATACCCTCAATTAACAACCATCTCCTGAACAATTTAGGCTACTGGTATCAAGAAGAAACTACTGAGGAAAAAGAAAAGGTGCATTGGCATTCTGAAGTTCAAGGAGCTCAAGAATGAGACTCAACTACAGGGCCTTAAATGAATTATCCATCATTATCAATGATGAATTTTCCAGAAAGATCTCAGGCCCCCAAGAGTTCCTGAGAAAGTCTGGGAATTGACTGGGGATCCTGTTTCTCAGAAGGATGAGAGACAGTGACACTATCCCTCATCTAAACCCCCAGCTGGCCACAGTTCATTCTCAAAGGTCACTTGTGTGTCTAATTCAGGGTGATGTCCCAGAAAGAAAAAAATCAGTTTAGTTTAGTCTGGAAACTCACTATTTTCTGCAGTTGTAATTAACTCAAATCATGTGATCATAAAAATCTTAACATAGGAAGGAATTTCCATATCTCTTAACTTATTCTCCTGCCTGAATAATGAGCTAAAGTCATGGTATTATGAATAATTTTATGCTTTGGCAAGTCACTGTCCCCTGGGGTTGAGTAAGGAAGAACTTTTTTCTCATTTTTTGTTTTTAAATTTCTTCCACTACCACCTAAATTCATATTCTCAAGCCTTAGGCAAGCTGAAGATAGTATCTTATCATAATTTTAAAAAATAATATCCTCCATATCTTTCCATTCAAATATTTATTTCTCTCTTCATCCTCCTGATCATCTGTTGCCAATGTTTGTATAGAAATAAACATTACTGAAATACATTTACAAACTTTATTAACTAATATCCTAACACAAGCTTGTGTTTCCTGATGGTGAGATACTAAATGAAGCACATAGAAACGTGCTGTGTATATATATAATTTGCAAACAAATAGGTTCCCACTGTGGCAACGGCTAAGATGAGTTTGGTCAGATCTGAAAATATAAGGCCCTGAACAAAATGAGAATTAAGAAACTTAGAGATCCAATCACATGTTTTAAAGCTAAAGATGCAAACTAACCTATATAGAGAGTAGAGACCAAGGGTTAGGAGATTAGGAGTGTGTCTCTGCCCCTTACTAGCTGTGTGACCTTGGACAAGTGCTTTAACTGCTCCAAGCATAGGCTCTTGGTGAGAATGTAGATTGGTGCAGCCATTATGGAAAACAGTATGGAGGTTCCTAAAGAAATTAAAAATAGAATTACCATGTGACCCAGCAATCCCTCTTCTTGGGTATATACCCAAAGGAGATGAAATTACTGCCTTGTAAAGACACCTTCACTGCAGCATTATTCACAATAGCCAAGATATGAAAACAGCCTAAGTGTCTATCAATGGATGAATGGGTAAAGAAACTGTGGTTTGTATATACATGGAATGGAATGTATATATATGCAATGGAATATTATTCAGCCTTAAAAAATGGGAGTTCCTGTCATTTGCCACAACATGGATAGACAGGTGGGACATTATGCTAAGGGAAATAAGCCAGACACAGAAAGAAAAATATTGCATGATCTCACTTATATGCAGATTCTAAAAAAATTAAAAAGATCAAATATTCAGAAATAAAGAATAAAAAAACAATGGTTACCAGGAGTGGGGTGGAAGGTGGGAAATGAGGAGATGCAGGTCAAAGGATACAAAGTGGCAGATATGTAAGATGAGCAAGTCTAAAGATCAAATGTATAACCTAAGGACTATAGCTAGTAACAGTGTATTGTATTCTGGAGTTTTTGGTAAATGAGTAGATTTTAGCTACTCTTGCCATGGGGAGTGGAAATGGGCAACTATGTGAGATGATTAATATGTTAATTTGTTTCACTATCATAACTATTTTACTATATATATGCATCTCATAACATTGTGTTGTATACTTTAAATATACATAATAAACTTTATTTTTAAAATATGCATAAGCTATTAATCTACACAATGGCATTATAATAATGACAATCTGGTATGGATTTTGTGCTTGTTAAATGAGATAATATATTTAAACTCTTGGCACAGAGCAAGTGCTTAACAGACATTACCTAATGTTATTCATTTGCATCCCTTTGAGTTTATGTTTATCACAATAAAAATGTGATAAGCCTTTAGATTTCTTTTAACCTCCTAGCAAGGCTAATCTATGTATACTGGACTTGTCTTTCTTTCCCTTATGTTCTTCTCTTTCTCTTTTTAAAAAAACAGATTATGAGGACTATGGGGATTATTGGAGAGCAAATTATGAAGCAGAGGGGGCAGATGGCTATAATTATAACCGCAGCCAATTGATTGAAGATGTGGAACGTACCTTTGCACAGGTAACCAAGGAACTGACACAGAAACAGAAGTAGGGCAGTGCACAGGACAAAGGGACAGTGATTAAAGGCACTTCAGCTTATTCTTAACACACTGGTCAGCCACTTCTGGGCCTCATAGAGTTATGGAATATTAGAGCTTGAATAACAGGGCAGCCCCTGCAGATGATTAGAATTGTTCCGCTTTCCTCCCCCTTTCAGTCACTGACCAGTAATTATCAATAGAAAAATTATAAGAAGGAAAGATTATAAGAAGGAATGGTCTCTGTGAGCTACCTGGGGCTGGTACTGTCTTCCTTTGTTGGCAAAGCCATAGGCTTTGCTTCCTTCCTCAGGCAATTGATACTATTATTTCATTAGCCTTTGACTAAGGAAGTCTATATTGGGAAGAGAGAGTCCTATGAGCAGAATTGTCCCATGTACACTTTTCAGTGTGTCCTCCTCCTTCATTTTGGCCCCCACACCTGCTCTTTACTTCTGCACCTTCAAACTTCTGATGTGAAGCTACTCTGGCACAGTCATAATTGAGAAGAACTATGAAAAATAGATGACAACTGCCCCCAAAAAGAAATGGGCAGAAGATTTGAATAAATACATTATCAAAAAACTATACAAATGGCAAATAAGCAAGTAAAAAGTTATTAGGGGAATGCAAATTAAACCATGATGAAAATCCACGGCTATCCACCAGTACGGCTATGATTAAAAACATGGACAATACCAAGTATAGAAAGACTTTTATACAAATGTTCATATATCCATGGCAGCACTATTCACAATAGCCCCAAACTGCAAACATCCCAGTTGTCCTTCAACTGGTGAATGGATCAACAAACTCTGATATATTCAGACAATGGAATACTACTCAGTAATAAAGGAAATGAGCTCTTGATACTTGCAACAACACAGATGAACTTAAAAACATTCTATGTGAAAGAAGCCAGATAAAAAAGGTCACATATTATATGATTCCATTTATATGAAATGTCCAGAATAGGCAAAACTGTAGAGACAGAAATCAGTGCAGTGATTACCTGGTGCTGGAGGTGGGAGTGGAATTGACAGCAAATGGGCACAAAGAAACTTTTTGTGGTGATGGGAGTGTTCTAAAATTGGGTAGTGGTGATGGTTTCCCAACAGTTTTAATTTATTAAAACTTATGAAACTATATACTTAAAAATGGGTGAATGTTGTGGTATTTAAATTATACCTCAATTTAGAAACAAAGAAAGTTGGTAATATCTTAAAAACAACTTTTTTTTGGTATCTGCTTTCATTTTGGGACCTGTCTTCCTCCAAGTGTGTTTATTGATTTATGCAGTGGAGTTAATTATCATCAATATCTGGGAAGAAGGAATGCTTTTAAACTCTCCAGAATATTTGAGAGAAGAAGAAATTATAACTAAGGGAATAATTCTACTTGGCTAAGGAAGCTCCTGTTTCTATGCTGGTGATTAGAAATTGGAGTTGGCTACTCTTGATTTTAAACTTTCTTCCTGGTCTTTTTAGATCAAACCATTATATGAACATCTTCATGCCTATGTGAGGGCAAAGTTGATGAATGCCTACCCTTCCTATATCAGTCCAACTGGATGCCTCCCTGCTCATTTGCTTGGTAAGAAACCTCAGCAATTCTTTCTTATTTCCACCAATAAAATTGTCTTTGGGAATGAGGCCCAACCTAAAACTTTTGAAAAATTCTGTGAATGAAATTAGTAACATTATAGAAATAACATTTTGAGAGCACTTTCTTCAACATAAAGTCCATTTTAAATAATTCTCTAGTACATTACTTTTTTAATACATAAAGAGTTGTGTGGCTGCAATTCAAAGGATAAAGGGGTTATTTGAGACAACTAGAGAAAGAATTCCAGGTTCAAAGGAGAGTGGAAATGGGAAAATAATTTTTAGTATTCAAGTTGGTTGGCTAAGCTTTTGGGGTGGAATTTGGGATTTTAATATCGTATTGTCAGAGGAAAGAAGCTTGGTAGGCTGGGCAAGAGATAGGCTTTCTAGAATTAAAGTATAGCCTTGGAGAAAGCTTCATAAGTTCATTCTAGACCGCACAATTACTCTTGCTGAAAAGTACTTGGTTTGGAGTCATCTGAGTAATGAATGGAGAGTGGCCATTCCCCACTCCCTACGCCCAGGAACTGAGACCAAATAAAATATAAATATTAATATTTGAATATTTCATGCCATGCATACATGGCATAGCTGCTGTAGTTAAGCTACATTGCTGATAGCTAATTCTCCTCCTCATGCCCATCAGCAGGAGAGAATATGGACAAAGGACCTATGGAGACTTTTAACCCTAAAGGAATATGGAAATACTCCCTACATGTCTTTTGCAGGCATTATTTAGTAATTCAGTTTCTGCTTAAACCTGCCTAATATGATGGGCCAGTTTTTTCCTTCTAAGGTAGACTAATTTATTCTACAGGGCACCAATTATAATAAAGTTCTTCCTTATGTAGAACTTAAGCAACACTGCTCTAATGCTTTCCATTCATTACTCCTATGTCCATGCTATGAGGTTACCCAGACTATTTCAATTCTTATTGTACAAGATGATCTTCCAGATATTTGTAGACAACCACCATATAAGACACAATATAGTAGCTGTCACAGTACATTTTAGTGACTATTATTGTTATCATCACATATACACTGTTTTCTTTTTTCAAGTTAAATATCTTACACAGATTTCCAACCATTCCTTAAAACACCATTTTTCTAATTGTTCTCCTTTGGATGAGCTATATCTTATTAATGTCCCCCTTCAGTTATCATGCTCAGAACTGAATAGTTACTCCAGATGAGATTTGACCAACATAGAGAAAAATGTGGTACCATGCCTGCCTTTGCTCTAGACACTATAATTCTATTGATTTAGTTTAAAGTCACATTTGTGTTTTAGAAGCCATGCCATGCATACCCTTTGTTGAGTCACTTTTGGTCTTTTACATGTGGACTATGCTTCAGCCTGATATCACATATATCACATATATTTCTATGGTGGATAGGTTTCTCTTTAAAATTTAAGCATAAGACTTTACATGTATCTCTACTAAATTTTATCTTTTAAAAAATGAGTTCACTGGAGTATTGTTCATGTAGTTGTGTTGACCCATTTCTTTGGTGTCAGGATTCTGGTACTGCTATTAGATTCACTTTTTCTAGAATCCGTCTTCCCTTTTAGTGTCTCTGGCCTTGGAATTCAACTTAACATTTGTTTGACATATGTAGAAAGCCACCTGGTTACATGTACTACTATAGTAGTAAAAATGGAATTTAGTTACTAGTTAGTAGAAGTTCCTGAATGATGATCTTATATGATCTCTTTTGAATCCAATATAATTTGTAGTATTTTATCTCTTTGTAATATATAGTAACTGTGACATTCTATATATTTAATAAATTATGTCTATATTTCTGCTGTCTTTGTCATGTATTAATGGATTCCTTTTTTAAATAGGTGATATGTGGGGTAGATTTTGGACAAATTTGTACTCCTTGACAGTTCCCTTTGAACAGAAACCAAACATAGATGTTACTGACGCAATGGTGAGCCAGGTAGGAAGAAGAAGGCTTAAAAAACTAAATCTAAATTCTCAACTTCATTTCTTTTTATGTTATCCTTCTGTTCTTATTTTTTGTATGTGAAACCATGTAAATAAAAAAAACTAGTTTACATTTATTTCTTATGTAGCTATATTTTCATGGAAAAGTAGTTTACAATGACCTCAAGTACCTTGAATGACAGCTATGGTATTTATCTTGTTGAGAGGCATTCAAAATAGAGATGATCTGAGTTTTCCATTGATTAGTAAGATGCGTAATTATTAACTGGTTGGCATCACTCTTTCCAAAGTTAGTCATTGCTAAGTAATCAGTCAGTAATCTCTATGAACAATAGAAACAAGAATATGATTAGGAGATTTTTGCATATTTTAAAAAAATCATTAGTGTTAACATATTATAAGAATATTTATTTAATTTAATTAATTTATTTATTTTGAAACAGAGTCTCTGCTCTGTTGCCCTGGCTAGAGTGCAGTGGCAACATCATAGCTCCCTGCATCCTCAAACTCTTGGGCTCAAGTGAACCTCCTGTCTCAGCCTCCCAAATAGCTGGGACTACAGGTGCACACCACCATGCCTGGCTAATTTTTCTATTTTTTGTGAAGACAGGGTCTCACTCCTGCTCAGGTTGGTCTTGAACTCCTGAGCTCAAGCAATCCTCCCACCTCGGCCTCCCAGAGTGCTAGGATTACAGGCATGAGCCACCACACCAGGCCAACAAGAATCTTTATAATAATTCTTAAATTATCCTTTTCTTATCACCTTGGTATAATTGTTTACACTCTCTGTCTTCCCTTCTGTTGATGAAATCATATTATAGTTATAATTATGTATTATTTTTTATTCAACTAAAATTCTACATTTCGGGGTAGAATGCATAATCATACTTCTATTTGCCTTATAAAATTTCTTTAGATTATTGCACCGTAATTTACTATTTATAAATAGCTGAACCTTTGCTTGTTAATAGTTTTAAGGCTGTAAGTAACAATGCAATGAACATCTTCACATACATAGCATACTCCTGGGAAAAGTCCACTGCAGAATAAAAATGTGAAGCTGCAAGGGCCTCAAACTCTTGCAGCTTTTCTAGCCCCATTTTGCAATTGAGAAGCAGTAGAGGTCCATCTTTATGCAAGTATTTAGACTTTCTAAAGTGTTTTCATACCCATCATAGATGTCATCTATGAGACTGTCAAGACAGGTATTGTTATAGCTTCATGCTATAGGTGAGGAAACTGAGGCTCAGGTAAGTGATTTGCCCAAAGTCACAAGGGCAGTCTTTGGTGACTAAGGATTGAACTCAGAACTCCTAATATTTCCAATCTGGTTTTATATTCATTCATTCATTCTTCATTCAACAGATGTTAACTCTGTTCCTAGTCTGCACTGTTTTGGTATATGTTCATTCTGCTTAGGAATGCCATTCTCATCAATACCAATTGCCTGACAGTAAGTCTTTAAAGGTCAATAATTTAAAAAAAATCTGTAGTCTCATATCCTATTTCGTATTCCCAGGGCTGACATAAGAGAAAAACCAGACATGATGGGTCTTTGCAATCAGAGGAAGTTTTCTGTTACTAAAAGTGATTCATGAACTGTCTGCCAATTACACAAACTTAGCTTACCTGATGTGGGCCTTATCTCCTAAGCAGGCTTGGTTAGCTCCTGAGACCCTAGTTCCCAGAAGAGTTTTCTGGGTGGCAGATGCTGACTGATGTCTCTTTCCAGTTCCACAACATTCTGAAAGTTTAGACTCCATACAGATCATGAAGCCAAGGTCTAACTACCCACTGGCTGCCAAGCCATTCTTGCCTTCATGTTTCCCCTCATTATTTGTGTGTTTCATTGAGCCTAATCCACGGCCTTGCCCCTTAAAGGAGCTCAATCAATGATTGTTGGCTTGAGTTGAAGTCTTTAGTAAATAGAAGGTCACTGTTGTTTATGTTTGTGCTTAGAATATAAAAAATAAAGACCAAAAAAATTACACATTATCTCACCTGGTCTATTGTTAACATTTTCATGTATTACCTCATTAAGATCATACCATATAAGTGGTGTATATATTCTACTTTTCACTTACTATGAAATTATATTTTGTAACATCAATAAAAATTCTTCATAAGTATAATTTGGGTAGCTGTACAATTTTACATTCTACAAAGGTATCATTATTTATTGAACCATTCTGGTGACTGTTTCTACTTTTTTCCCTATTAAAAATCATTCTCAATGTAATACTTGTACCTACTTTCTGACAATTTTTTAGGTTAGTTACCTAAGGACAGTATTACTGAGACAAAGAGAAAGCTTTCAAAAGCTGTCCATACATGTTACAAAATTGCCTTTCAGAAATATATGCCAATGTATTTATCCAACAGAAAGAATGCTGTTTTTTTAATGACATTAGCACTTTTACCCCCATTTTAAAATTTTATTATAAATTGACAATTTATAGTTGTATATATTTATGGGGTACAAAATGATGTTATGATTTATGAATACAATGCAGAATAATTAAATCAAGCTGATTAACACATCCATCACCTCACATACTTGTTTTTTACAGTGAGAACATTTGAAATTTACTTTCTTAGCAATTTTGAGATGTACAATACATTATTATTAACTATATTCACCACACTGTGCAATAGATCTCAAGAAGAAAAACTTATTCATCTGGTCTGATACTTTGTACCCTTTGACCATCATCTCCCCATTGCTCCCAACCCTCGGCCTCTGTAGCCACCATTCTACTCTCTGCGTCTATGAGTTTGATTGTTTTAGATTCCACACATTTTGTGAAAACATGTGGTATTTGTCTTTCTGTGCCTGGCTTATTTCACTTAAGAATGCTGTTATTTTAATGCTGGAATTAGATACTATTCTTTTTTTCCCAGGCCTGGGATGCAAAAAGAATATTCAAGGAGGCTGAGAATTTCTTTGTGTCTGTCGGCCTTCCTAATGTGACTCAAGGATTTTGGGAAAACTCCATGCTAACTGAGCCAGAAGATGGCCGGAAAGTGATCTGCCATCCTACAGCTTGGGACCTGGGGAAGGGTGACTTCAGGTAAGGCTGATGTTTTCACAGCTGATGCTAAATGGGGGACAATGGAGGCAGGATGAAGTTGAACATGGATTCCTTCTCTGAGCACAGAAGCTATGAGTTAACTCTTTTTGAACTAAGGTTAGGAGTCCATGAGAGCACGTTGGGCTTTCCCAGGAAAAGCAGGCCCTAACTTGATCCTTTAGACACTCTGCCTCCTTTGAAATATTATGCATCTGTTAGAGTTGCATGGTCATTGGAGATGGTGGTGCCCATATCAAGAAAGGTTTCAAGCTAAGATTTATGCAAGACGGACATGTGAATCAGGCAGTGGTCTCCCCCTCAATATTTCACTCTTGTGAATGAGACAGAATAGGTGAATAGAAAAGATAGGATAAAAGGGAAAAAGTGGTATATGTCATAAGAGGGACACAGGGAACACTCTATGGAGAATTGGAAGACTGACCACACCTAGAGTAGGAGGTAGGATCAGACAGGGCTTTGAATTGGGCTTGAAAGACAAGAAGGATTTGGACAGACAGAGCTGGAAGACACCAGACTGGGGAAACAGCAGAATCAAATGCAGAGAGGCAGGACCTGGCCCGTGTGCTGAGTCAGCAAGTTAGGCTAGAATAAGAAATATGAGAAGGAGGGTTTGTATAATGTGGCAGAATGGGCACAGGTTTTGGAATCCTAGGTGTGTCACTTAATGACTAGGCAACCTTGGACAAAGTATTTCACTTAGAACAGTAATTCCCAGGTTGCATGTTTGTGAGAGTCTTAGGTTGGATTCCTTAGCTTGAAATATTGCACAAGTGCTTCATTGAGGGAGAGCTCTCAGGCAAAGGGGAGTGAGGGAAGCAGGCTGGGACAGGTGAGGGAGGTCAGTAAGGATGTGATCTCTACTGGAGACTTGGCGTCAGCTTGATCCCATGGAGCTCTCTGGAGCATGATTTGAACTGC